>NW_025785329.1:0-20325 GCF_021130785.1 Homalodisca vitripennis
AAAACATGTTTTTATAGAGAAAAATGACACAATTGGTGTGATAATTTAAAATGTCAACTACTTCAAATAGATGTTTTTACAAATCTTTGACAGCGTTTTCTTACGGTTTAAAAAAGTAATAACACCATAGAATGACAGAAATAAAACTATTTAAAATCAGCAACCAAAGCTTACAAAAGAGGTGATGAATAAATTATATAATATTTTGATATATTACAAAAATTACATGATTCAATATGTTGTTAAACAACTAAATGGAAAAACTTAATTTTTTGCTACTCTCTCGCACAATATATCTCGATATCGAAACTTGAACATGCAGAAAATTTACATAAAGCTTCATTTCTATTGAGTGGCAAAAATCGAGTTAGATGATGATGCAACGTTGTACAATTAACATACAATATGAGATGTACGTCATAAAATATACATTTTCATATTTACACGATACATATTGAGATGTACTCTAAGCGTTAGGGAACATCTTGGCATTGATATTGTGGTTACAAACATTAAACGGCATTTTAA
This sequence comes from Homalodisca vitripennis, assembly GCF_021130785.1. Taxonomy (NCBI): domain Eukaryota; kingdom Metazoa; phylum Arthropoda; class Insecta; order Hemiptera; family Cicadellidae; genus Homalodisca; species Homalodisca vitripennis. The sequence goes on from NW_025785329.1 coordinate 529, forward strand.
TGGCAAGTAACACATGGAATCTAAAAATCCATAAGATATGTCCAGAAAAAGTGTATCTTTAGAATTAAAATTTTTCATGAAACATAATGTTAACTTATAAAATGATGAGATCTATGAATGTGAATTCTTTCAACAAGTAGACTGTTACTTTGTTCTGTCTGCTTGGGGGATTTGAATATTTATTTTCTATAATTGTCACCTCAAGAATGAAATAGGTTATCATGTATATGATTTGAAATAGTCTTAATGGAACCTCACCTAAGCCTGTACGTGACACGTGACGTAGCGTAAGATTTACTTTATTTGTGACATATTGATTATTATAATTTTACATGCTAATAATTAGTTTTATAATACTAATTCAAAAGTACTCTTACGGTTTGCATGGGTGACTTCAACATTAGGCAGGCTGCTGTTTATTTCCATCCTTATCAATTGCATGACTGATGAGTTCTTTCTTGATACTTGCGTTGACCATTCTGAAGCACTTTCTGATGATTTGGGTGACATGTGTGAATTGGACCAACACCAGCCACTTCTGAACAGTACGGCAGCAACAGGAAGATATTAGCCAGCGACATTGACAGTTTTCGGCCTGATAAAATCCCCATCGTGAATAATAGGAACTGCGGTGGCTAATATTACTGCGGTGGTGTAGATTCCCCACAACTTCACTGTCAACTTGACCTCTGACTTCTTGCACTGGTGATCTCGGTAGATACGTTCCAGAGTGTCCAAAGACTTCCACCAGTCTTTGGTACTTTCTAGAGGAGCTGAAGAATACAACAGCCACCGTCACTTGTAGAGAGACGACCTGCAGGGTTGTTGCAAAGTCAGTGGTTCTGGTTAATGCATCCGATAAAAGACCATGCTGTCTGCCTATGAAATACATGTACAGAAACGATACTTGAGAAAATCTCTTGCAGAATGACTAATGTTGTGCTCCAAAGGAATGCAGTATTAGAAAATGCAAGTGCTTTAGTCCCTCTTGTCTCTGTTGCAGATTCCAATGGCAGGCCACCGACTATTCGGCAAAACCAAATAATCTTATCTGGAAATGTTTTCATTTTCTTGGGGTTGTTCTGATAGCAGACTGGTATATTTTCAGGAAACCGCAAAAGGCTCTATCCTATATTATAACAAGTTATTACACATGGCTGAAAACCTGTTTAAAAATGATTGATTTGTAATATTTGTCGACAAATCATTCTTAATCGATTACTATTCAACATTAACCCAAGTAAATTGCAAATCGGTGCGTACAAAAGAAACTGTTTGCCGCATGTATAAACATCAATATCAATCTTTGTAAGAGTTTTGATATTTAGTAGTACAGTGCTGATCAAAATGTAGTTTATTGTAACATCTGTTTTATTGTATAATTATATTTCTTTCATATTGAATACTCATACATTTTATTAAAAAGTGACTCAACTTAAAATGTAAAAAAGAGCAAAAATCTGTTTTTTTACATGAAGTTATCTGGAGTTTTTTTATTAAGGCAGGATAAGTACAAAGAACAGTTTATTTCTTTCTATACTCTCTTATCCATGCTATTTTTCGCATATACGCCCCTATCGCATAACACGTGTATATATATATATATATATACACGTGATATGCGATAGGGGCGCCATATATATATATATATATAGGGTGTTACAAACAATTTCGAATGTGCTAGCTGCAATTTTGTATTTTGATGAAAAAATAATATCTCTAAAACTATGTAAGGTAAAGAAACGAAATTTACCAACATAGGTTTGAATATATAAGATTCATTTAACATAAAAAAATTAAGTATGTTTAAAATATTTAAATTAAATTATATATAAAACAGTAAAGGCATAATTGTTAGTGATTTCTTTAACTAATTTAACTAATTCTTTAAACAATTTTTATAACTTCAACTATGTATATTTTTACGTACTTATTCCAGTAAACTAAATAATGTGTTTTAGTGACCCTGACGTAAGTAAAATAAAATATTTCAATCTCCATTATCTTATTATAATCTTAATAAAAAAATCTAAATTATCAGCAATAGTTAACTTCAGTGATAAATTATAGACTTTCCTGAAAATTTTGTGCTCATAGTCCCATAGTTTTAAATACCAATAGAAGTATAGATGTGAACTTCAAGCATTAATTAACAGAAAAAACCTATGTTTGTATCTTCTTAACATCAAATTGGTGTGTAAGTCTATAGTATATACTGTTATAAAAAAAATGTTCAACCAATAGTAATGAGCTTGTTTCAAAACTAACAAAACTTAAGTTGTGTTGTCGTTGGTTAGCAGATGTGTAGTTACACTACATGTAATCAAATTTATTACTTAACTAATGAACAATCAAGTTTACATCCAGTGCCTTGATTCTTGAACAAATGATATTCGTTATTCCTATATTCTAGGTACGTTTGCGGCAAGTCTCGAACTGATCCTATCATTAAGTATGTTTGTCACCTCTGCAGTCATATGCGTAGACTAAACATGCCGTCACTCAATCCATAACATATTTGGTTACTAGTGTTTATTCTCTTACCATGAAACTTTATCTATACAGAGGGTATTGTTTCAGAAGGAGAATATAATTGTACACAGGAAAGTTAGTACTGAAAGTATAATAAACTATGGAGTTTAAATAGTAAGGATAAATATTCATCTTTATTTTGGATCTTGTTATGGATCAGAAAAATATAGATCAGAGACAGTTATACCTTTTTGTTTCTTTATGAACTGAAACAATAGTTTTTATATTTTAGAACTTTTAGAGCTGTAATTAGTACATTGGTTCAAACGTACAGGTCAGCGATCTTTTATCTAGCATAGTTCTCTCACCTACAGCTTTAAAGGGAGTCTTCTTGGCGTAAATTTCTGACCATCTTATATTTTAGGACATTTTCTAAAGTAGATGAGTAATAATAGATTTAAACTAAAAATGGCGCGAAAACTAATGACCAATTAAAATTTTGCAACTTTAGAGACCATGAGGGGATATTTCGCTGCTGTAGAAGCTAGTGGTGCGTAGCACGGAAGATTTTCAAAATAAGAATAGGCCTCATATATACCAGAAAACCCCAAGTATATGTGTAAATTGTTGTACCATCGGTTGAATAGTTTACGTTGAGGAAGCAAAGAAAAAAGAATTAAAAAATACACATTTGCATTTATGATATTACTAGCATTTACCCGCGGGCTTCACACGCTATTTTGTAGGTTTGTGCACATGAATGAGCATTTTCTGTTTCAAGAGAGCCGTATTTTTTCAACGCCGAATTGGAGGAAATATGATAAAAAGTCTCTATTCATGGCCATTATAAATTACCTCGGTCCTACTCTTTTCTCAGGTATTGTAAATGAAATACCTGCAGATTAAATTTATGGCAATACATGGACTAAACCAATAAAATTGCTATAAGAGAATTACATAATCAGATCTATATAAGTATAAATCAATTTGTTTACTTTTTAAAGAATATGTACGTTACACAAGCAAGCTTTGTGCTGTAGAATACAGATTGATTGTATTCACTATGTGAATTACATTGCATTTACTCATCCTCTAACATGAATGACAGTGATTAATAATTTTAAGCAATTTGTTTTAATAAATATAACACGTTTGCTTAATATTTCACAAGAAATCAATGTACGATGCCTTGAATAACATGGTAACGTCTTCAGTAAACCAACTATTTACAGAAGATGAAGTGTTTTCAAAAGAATAACTTTGGTTGAGAGCCCAAATATTATAGGCGGATTACCTGTAAAATAAATACGTCCTCAGGCCCTGGGCCCTGGCTGAATGATTAAACTTGGGTTTTCCTTCAGAAACAGTGATTACGGGTATGGTTTGTTTTTTTTTTTCACATACTAAATGTGACATACCTTTGTGAACTTATGCTGTTTAAAAAATATGGATATATCATCGTTAGTGTTAAATTTCGATTTCGCCTCTACAAAGATAATAAACTGTATTTTATTCACCGTTTATGTCGTTTAATGAATATCGAAGTATATATTAAAATTTTTTCAACATCCTGGAGGAGATAGATTGGATTCTTCGACGATCAACACTTGAAGCTGACACGCGACTGAGGGTATATTTCTCACCTTCGTCATAACTGCAATCACTCATAATTGTTGAGGTTGCATTTCACAAAAGTAACATATAGCATTTTTTTTTGGTAGCACAATATATATATATATATATATACACATACATGTGTGTGTGTGTGTGTGTGTGTGTTGTGTGTGTGTGTGTGTGTGTGTGTGTGTGTGTGTGTGTGTGTGTGTGTGTTGTGTGTGTGTGTGTGTGTGTGTGTGTGTGTGTGTGTGTGTGTGTGTGTGTGTGTGTGTGTGTGTGTGAAATTTTGTATGTCCGTTTGTAAACTCAGAAACTATTATTTTTGAACCTTTAATTTTAAAAATATGTATGTAAAAGGAATTTTGCACGTAAAAATGTTATATGCTACGCCCATTGATTTAACTCACCACCAAGCGAAAGCGACGCTGCAAAGTATAAAACTTATCAAAGAGCCAGCATGTTATAAAACTGCAATGACGATACCGTTACGTATTTTTAAATAGCCGTACACTATTTGAAGGCGCTAAATTTGTATCTATATTTTATCTTATTAGTATTATTGATGTGTTTTATCTTTATAACTTGATTTTTATATACCACTTTATGTACATGTATGTGTACAATGGCTAAAAACATACGCTTTTGACAGATTGTCTTGATCGTGGTAATTTCACTTGAACCAGAAGTGCTTCATACACGGGCAATAATAGAGAATCTGCGAGTAATAGGTTATAGCATTTGTTGAGTTGGATGTGCAATTCTCCTTACACGTAAAACTGTTCAGACATTATTGGGTTTTGGGTGTTGGGGGGATTTGAATACACCAGACACTATCAGTCTATTTTCATGTGGCCTACTCTAGTAACTATCATTCTGTTGCAGGTAAACAACCCAGACACGTGTGAGGTAAAGACCACTAAATGAACACCTACTGGCTGCTGTGTGATGCTGTACACCAGGCCAATGTCTTCTAGCAGCGAACAGCTGTTGGCCGTCATTTTTCTTTATTATTGTTTAGCATCACAGCTAACCTTTAGTACTCTTACGAAAAGATTTGGGGGTGACGTGATAGTGTTCCGAGTTAGTGAAAAATACAGGAGGCCTCGGAAGCGTGCCCCTCCCAAACTCGGAGCAAATCATAAAAAAAAAACAATCACATGCCACTAGTGGGAAGAGACAAAAACGAGACAAGATTTCGAGTACAAGAAATATAATTAGTAGGTGGCAAACATTTCCATGCAAAATACAATTATGCAGCACCACGGTGCACCGCGTAACTTAAAAACTAAATAACAACAATAAATATAATTCCAATAATGACAATAACATAATAAATAAATAATATAATAATAACACAATAAATAGAAATTTGGTCTATAAATAACATATATCAGGTACGGCAGTAGTAAATAAAATTTTTAACTGGTAATTTTTATGAACTGAGGGGAGGAAAAAGGTTGTAGAATTTCTAGGCCCACTATTTTTGAAAAGTAATTTTGTTTCAAGTTTGTAGCCGAAATTTAAAAAAAAATATATTTAAAGCCAATTTTCGAAGGAGGCGGGGGCTTAGTTGCCTCCACGAATCCGAATTAAAGATGAAATCCTCCCCTTCAGGTCATGTAACTAACTAAATAAATACTGGCTAGGTACTGGCCCTCCTCCAGATCTAACATCTGGCAGCGCTCCCTGCACCCCAGTCCTCGCAAGTTCAGTATAAGAAGTAAAAAAACACATTTTTAATCCAACCTTGTTCCAGAAGAAATGAATGGGAGCACTACACTCCGGTTGGATGCCGGTCCAATAGCGCTGGCAGGGCGCGGGCATTCAATTTTTCAGTTGTTCGGGCAGACTCGCCGCACCAGTCCCGCTGACGGCACTCACGGGGACCCTATAGAATCCCAACATAACCAGTAGATATTCAGAACAACTTTACTACAACCCGAGAAATAATAAAAACTTAATTATGTTTGCCACAAAGTATAATAAAATATTTAAATTTAACAATTAAAAAAAAATAACAATCTGTAACTAACAGTACCTTTTAAGTATCAGAAGACTATTTCCCAAAAATACCTCAAGACACCAAGTATTAAAAGATACACTACTTGGTGACAATATTAAATATTACAAACAAAACAAATTTTCAAATATATAAACATTTACTTATAGGCTAGAAACAGCCATACTAAATGATTAAGCGTGATAACAATTACTTGTAACTATAATTCGCTGGATTTTAATCATTCTATTATAATATTATAATAATTTACATTTTGCTATTAAATATTAATTGTAAGGTAGGCATAATAATAATTATATAATTTACAAATAATAACAATACATTATTTCCCAAATAACAATAATTAAATTCTAATCAGTTCACGCTACTATAAAGGCAATAATTAAATAATAAAATTGAAATCATGGATGTTGCCACCCAAATTTGCACGCAACACAAAACACGAGGTAACAAAAATTTGCAAAGTCTGTACCGTCTCGCTTACACTAAATAAAAACAAGGTGTGTACACGGAATAAATAATTTCCGTTCGCCGAACGGATCAGTTAGAAAGCACAAGAGCGAAAGATAAAAAACTAAACTAGCATAGTAAATAAATTAACAAATTTTAGAACGTACGAAAGACAGGAACGAACACTTTGCGACACGAACACGTACACGAGGAACACAAGTTACAAAATAAATATATATAAATTACTTATAACTAATCTACGATAATATATGTCTGGGTGGGAGAGAAAAACCGCCAACTAAATAAGTTAAGAGAGTGAAAAAGACAATTACCTGCCGAAAGTCGGTGAATTAGCCAGCCATGGAGAAACGGGAAGAACAGAGAACAGCCAGAACACAGTAAGCTTCTCCGAACGTGTCTGACCGCTCCGAACAGTAGCCAGAGCCAGTGCCGGTGCCGGTGAACAGCTGGTCGGTAAACTAGTCAAGGTCAACCAGCTGACCTCAACCAGGCAGAAAATCAATACTCTGACGGAGTGACTCCCCCACCGACTGACAAGAGTGGCCGAGGTGGGCAAAATAAAAGACAAAAATAAATTGTCCAAACTGAGCCCCGGCTCAACCTCCCCCACTAAAAAGGGTGCAACCCCAAACAAAACCTCTCCCCCACTGAAAGAAGAACCAACAAGCTCTGGCACAGGAAACGGGAAGTCGAGAACCCTAACAGGAAACGAAGTCCTGAGCAGGAGGCAGACAAAACACGATCCTCCTGAAATTTTGAGAGGCGCCTCTCTTGGAGAAAGAAGAAAATAGAAAGAGAGTAAAACGACACCACAGGGAAAACCAGGGGTGATCAGTCCCCGGACACCCCCGCAGCCGCACCAGTATCCAGAGCATGACCAGAGGTATCACCACGGAAGGCCTTCAGATGAGAAACGTGGGCCTTCCGCCACAACCTCCCCGATACGGGATCAACCAACTCAGCAGTAACTGGGGAGAGAAAACGAAGAATCCGGTGAGGACCTGTCCACCGATAGCAAAGTTTGGCTGCCCGTTTATCCACGGCCGAACTGACCGGATGGGCCTTACAAAAGACAAGATCCCCCACCTGGAAGGGGTTAGCAATACGTCCCTTATTGAATTTTCTCCTCACCCTTTCCCTAGACTGTAGGAGCTTAACCCTGACTGCTTCCCAAGTGTCACTCACATTGGGAGTACCAGGCACTGGTAGAAGACTATCCAGACTCCAGAGATTAGACAAGGGATCAGAAGGAGGACGACTAAACATGACCTGGAAAGGCGTGGAATCATGACTTTCGTGAAGAGCAGAATTGAAGGCTAACTGAAGCCAGCTCAGGTTTTCATCCCAGGTAGTTTGTTTCTCAGCGTGATAAGCGATGAGGGCGGCTCTGAGATTGCGGTTGAACCGCTCAGCATGAGAAGGCTGGGGGTAGTAAGGAGATGTCGTAACATGTTTGATTCCATGCCCAAAACAGAAGCGATGAAACTCCCTCGACACGAATTGTGTGCCGTTGTCTGAGACGAAGGTGGCGGGCACTCCAAAATTCTGTAGAAGGCGGGACTTGAGTGCCTTGACGGTGAGCGACGACGCCGTGGCACTCCTAAGAGGAATCAACCAGCAAAACTTAGAGAAAGCATCCACAGCGACAAGCAGGGAGGTGTTCCCTGACTTGCTACGGGGAAAGGGTCCCACATAGTCAATGAACACCTTTTCAAGAGGCCGCTCCGCCACCTCGGAGGAAAGAAGTCCTAATTTGGTATTTTGTGCTGGTTTACTGACCGAGCAAAGATGACAAGCTCGTACTCTACCAGCAATGTCTCTGTCCATACTCTTCCAGATAAACTTATCTCTGATTTTAGCGATGGTCTTGTGAATACCTAAATGACCGCCCACGGGAGAAACATGAAAGTAGGAAAAGACCATCGGTATGAGGGCACTCGGCAGAACAATCTTGGGACCACCTCCGCGTCGGGCACGACAGCAGAGGACACCCTTGGACAAGAAGTAAGGAGAGTGGGCTTCTCCCTCCTGGAGCTCACCAATGATGTTTGACAACTCGGGGTCTTGAAGTTGGTGAGAGCCAAAACTCTCAAAGGCAGCAGGGAAATCCAACATCACAGTCCCACACAACGGTGCTTGAGAATCAACAGGATCGCTGGGTAGATGATACATTCTAGAAAGAGCATCGGCGACGACGTTTTGGGTGCCGCGAATGTGCTGCACCCTGAATTTAAAGGCCGCAATTTTGACAACCCAGCGACCAATCTTCCCGAGTTGTCGAGGATGGGCCAATAGCCAGGAAAGAGCCTGATTGTCAGTTTCCAGCAGAAATTCGGAATGCTCTAGGAACCTCCGAAACTTATCCATGCCGAAAACGACCGCCAGACACTCCAGCTCATAAATAGAAGATTTCTTTTCCTGAAGGGTCAAAGTCCTAGATGCAAAAGCTATAGGTTGCCGAGCGCCGTCGAATTCTTGAGAAAGCACAGCTCCTACAGCACAGGATGAGGAGTCAGTCTGCAAGATGAAGGGCCTACTAAAGTCCGGTATTCGCAGCACAGGAGGTTGGATAATGGCCTCCCTAAGCAGTTGAAAAGCACGTTCTTGATCTTCACCCCAAACGAACTTTGCGTCTTTCCTTCTTAAGGCGTTCAGAGGGGCGGCCACCTCGGCAAAGTCAGGAATAAACCTACGGTAGAAATTAACCATGCCGATGAATCTGGCAACACCCTTGGCATCCTTCGGAGGAGGGAAATCCCGAATGCCTTGGGTCCTGGCAGGGTCTATAGATACACCCCTAGACGACACGAGGTGACCGAGAAACGATATTTCAGACTTGGCGTAAGACACCTTCTCCGGATTGACTGTAAGGCCAGCCCTACCCAACCTAACCAAGACCTCCTCAAGATGTTTAACGTGTTCCGTGAAAGACTCACTGTAGACCAGAAGGTCATCAAGATAATTAAAGACATACCTGAACTTCACATCGTGGAAGATGGAGTCGAGCAACCTAGTTAACGTTTGGGCCCCCACAGCTAGCCCCATAGGCACAGATCGGTACTGATACAAATTCCACGGAACACAGAAGGCCGTGAGAGGACGTGATTCCTTCTTCAACGGAATCTGATGATATGCTTGGTTCAAATCAAATATAGTGAAAAATTTGGCCTTACCGAACCAATCAAAAGCAGAATGGAGATCGGGGAGAGGCACTGAGTCTATTTCAATTTTGGCATTAAGTTTTCTTAGGTCAACCACCATACGATGTTTTCCATTAGGCTTTGGAACCAAGAACGCTGGACTGGCATACGATGAGTTTGAGGGCTCAATAACTCCTTGATCCAAGAGATCCTTGATGATACCACGCATAACCTCCATCTTTGGAGGAGCCAACTTGTATGGGTGGGAGCGTACTGGCTGAGTGTCAGTCAGACGAATTTCATATTCAATGAGATGGGTAGAACCGAGCTTGGGTGTGAGGACCTCCGGAAATCTTGAGCAAAGCTCACGGAGAACCCCAGCTTGCTCCTCATCCAAGTGACCGAACGGGTCCCCAGGGGCAGAACCTTCCTCACACTCCACCTCCACAACCTGCGGCGTCGATTTGCATTTATCAGAAAAGGGGACTGACACTCGCCGATTGAATTTGAAATAAGACTGGCCCGCCTGAAGATCCAGCACCAAACCAGTCTTTTGAATAAAATCCGCCCCCAAAATACAATCCATACTCAGGTCCTGGGCCACAAGGAAGCTCCACACCCATGAAAAATATTCAACCTTAAACTTGATTGAAGCCTTCTTCGAAATTGGAAGAGGGGAATTAGAAGCAGTCCAGCAAGTTAAAGAAGACTCCTCGGTGTGCTTCACCAAACCTAACCTTGAAATGGCTTCAAAAAGACGGGAAGAGATGAGGCTACAGGCTGACCCGGAATCAACTAGGGCCTTATGCACTGAGTCTCCCACTAAGATATTGATATAAGGGCACACCGAAGATGCTGTCCTAAGCCGTAGGTTTCCCTTTTCTGCTAGGCTCATAGTGTCCAAACTATTAATCAAATTTTTCGCACAGGTACTATTTTTTTGAAATTTTTTCTTAGACCTCGGGGGAACTTCAGAGAAAACCCCCCTTTGATCTAGTTTTTTGGACCAGTGCGATATCTCCTAGGACACTCCCGACGAGTATGACCTCGTTCACCACAGGCATAGCAGATGGGTGGATGAAGCCCACCAGAGTGATGTGGCCCATCCACGGGATTCTGTACGGCCGTGACAGCCCTGGAGGGCTGGATGGAACGATGATTGTTCCTCTCCGCCCTCTGCCGGTCAGCAAACTGCACGCTGCGCGAAGCAATGCACAGACGGTCCAGTTCAGAAAAGGTGGAAGGGCGACCAGCAAAAACTAGACGGGACCTCTCTTCAGGATTGAGACCCTCAAGAATGGTGGTGACCACAGTACTTTCGGGGATATTGAGCCTTAACACCCTATCAGTGTCCCTCACCTCGGCCACAAACTTAGCCAAACTCTCTCCGTTGCCCTGAGGCCTAAAGAATTTCTCCACACGGAGACGTTCCCTCAACTGACCAGGAACAAAGAAATCCAATGCCTCCCTATGAAAATCATCCAGGGTACCACCCCTCTGGAGAACTCGAACCAGACAGTCACCCAAAGGTGGCCTACAAAACGGAGAGATGACATGCAGGAAGCTCGCTCCCTGAAGACCAGGCAAGTCATGCAGTCGCAGGATCTCAGAAAGAAACCGCAGCAAGGCTTCAGTATCTAGACCATCCACCGTTGGTAGTCGCTGCAGCAACGGGGTAAGTGGGTTCGGAAGCTTGTGATACTGAACAAAGGATCCCGTCACCACAGTCCCCAGTCCCCCAGATCCAGCAGGCATTTGGGTCACAGGCCCCCGGGCCCCGTCCACACCAGACACCCCCGACGCCACGCCCACATCAAAATCAGCAACAACTGACCCAGGGATCCGGCATTCACCCTTAACAGCCGCAGCAGAGTCAATCGCAGACAAAGTTTTTTCAGGAGCCTTTGCCCCCTCGTCCCTCTCGAGTACAGTCAGCAGGCCGTCAACCAAGGTGACGCGTTCCTCCAACCACTCCTTATCACCAGAACTGGTAAGCTTGGCTCTAAGTAGCGACAGCCTCATATGTAGATGGGTAAGCCGGGACAAATACCTAGCCCTCTCTCGGCCAGTAGGCGGCGACTCCAACCAGTCCTCCTGACTATTCTCAAACGTCTCCAACTTAGCCTCCAAAATAGGCCTCTGCTTCTGGAACGTCAAATCTCTAGGCCAGGTCGTGTCCAGTTCCATATTATCACGCAGTTGCTTCCGCATGGACTCGCAGTCGGAACCCGGAGTAAGCCCACGAGCCAACAACTCAAAATGGAGATCCTCCTTCAACAAGTATTCAGGCACCAGAGAGACAGGCATGATAAATAAATAAATGACACAGACTAACAAGTAACACACACTGACTCGAAGTCAACGACTAACAAAGCAATAACTAAGGCGACAAGTGAATAACTTAGTGAGACAACACTCTCAGCAGGGTCCCCAGAATTCCTGCCGTCCACGAAACACGGCAGCGAAACCAAAAATACCGCAACAAAACACTACGCCGTACCAGAACAAAACCAGAAAAAAAAACAACGATGACAATGTATAACAAAAACACACAAGTAACAATAATCAGGAAATAAATAGGTTCACACACTTCCTGTCGATCGGCGGAAAATAGCACAGCGAGACGGCACAGGCGCAGGAAGTCAACTAACAACTTCAACTCATCCCTCTCACCACCAGTGGCAAAACAAAAACCCCGGGCCCGCAGAGGGTAAAAAACACGTAACCACGCTCTGCTACCATTTTGTTCCGAGTTAGTGAAAAATACAGGAGGCCTCGGAAGCGTGCCCCTCCCAAACTCGGAGCAAATCATAAAAAAAAACAATCACATGCCACTAGTGGGAAGAGACAAAAACGAGACAAGATTTCGAGTACAAGAAATATAATTAGTAGGTGGCAAACATTTCCATGCAAAATACAATTATGCAGCACCACGGTGCACCGCGTAACTTAAAAAACTAAATAACAACAATAAATATAATTCCAATAATGACAATAACATAATAAATAAATAATATAATAATAACACAATAAATAGAAATTTGGTCTATAAATAACATATATCAGGTACGGCAGTAGTAAATATAAAATTTTTAACTGGTAATTTTTATGAACTGAGGGGAGGAAAAAGGTTGTAGAATTTCTAGGCCCACTATTTTTGAAAAGTAATTTTGTTTCAAGTTTGTAGCCGAAATTTAAAAAAAATATATTTAAAGCCAATTTTCGAAGGAGGCGGGGGCTTAGTTGCCTCCACGAATCCGAATTAAAGATGAAATCCTCCCCTTCAGGTCATGTAACTAACTAAATAAATACTGGCTAGGTACTGGCCCTCCTCCAGATCTAACATCTGGCAGCGCTCCCTGCACCCCAGTCCTCGCAAGTTCAGTATAAGAAGTAAAAAAACACATTTTTAATCCAACCTTGTTCCAGAAGAAATGAATGGGAGCACTACACTCCGGTTGGATGCCGGTCCAATAGCGCTGGCAGGGCGCGGGCATTCAATTTTTCAGTTGTTCGGGCAGACTCGCCGCACCAGTCCCGCTGACGGCACTCACGGGGACCCTATAGAATCCCAACATAACCAGTAGATATTCAGAACAACTTTACTACAACCCGAGAAATAATAAAAACTTAATTATGTTTGCCACAAAGTATAATAAAATATTTAAATTTAACAATTAAAAAAAAATAACAATCTGTAACTAACAGTACCTTTTAAGTATCAGAAGACTATTTCCCAAAAATACCTCAAGACACCAAGTATTAAAAGATACACTACTTGGTGACAATATTAAATATTACAAACAAAACAAATTTTCAAATATATAAACATTTACTTATAGGCTAGAACAGCCATACTAAATGATTAAGCGTGATAACAATTACTTGTAACTATAATTCGCTGGATTTTAATCATTCTATTATAATATTATAATAATTTACATTTTGCTATTAAATATTAATTGTAAGGTAGGCATAATAATAATTATATAATTTACAAATAATAACAATACATTATTTCCCAAATAACAATAATTAAATTCTAATCAGTTCACGCTACTATAAAGGCAATAATTAAATAATAAAATTGAAATCATGGATGTTGCCACCCAAATATGCACGCAACACAAAACACGAGGTAACAAAAATTTGCAAAGTCTGTACCGTCTCGCTTACACTAAATAAAAACAAGGTGTGTACACGGAAAAAATAATTTCCGTTCGCCGAACGGATCAGTTAGAAAGCACAAGAGCGAAAGATAAAAAACTAAACTAGCATAGTAAATAAATTAACAAATTTTAGAACGTACGAAAGACAGGAACGAACACTTTGCGACACGAACACGTACACGAGGAACACAAGTTACAAAATAAATATATATAAATTACTTATAACTAATCTACGATAATATATGTCTGGGTGGGAGAGAAAAACCGCCAACTAAATAAGTTAAGAGAGTGAAAAAGACAATTACCTGCCGAAAGTCGGTGAATTAGCCAGCCATGGAGAAACGGGAAGAACAGAGAACAGCCAGAACACAGTAAGCTTCTCCGAACGTGTCTGACCGCTCCGAACAGTAGCCAGAGCCAGTGCCGGTGCCGGTGAACAGCTGGTCGGTAAACTAGTCAAGGTCAACCAGCTGACCTCAACCAGGCAGAAAAATCAATACTCTGACGGAGTGACTCCCCCACCGACTGACAAGAGTGGCCGAGGTGGGCAAAATAAAAAGACAAAAATAAATTGTCCAAACTGAGCCCCGGCTCAACAGATTTGTGCATTTCACTGTCATGGTCATCAGCACAAATACTGTAGTTGGTGTTGCTGGTTTCCTCGTCAACCGCAGTCTCTGAATCGGTAACTACATTTTTTATTTAATAAACTCTTTTCTTAGGTTTTTAGTATGTAACCGAGCAGTCATTTTATATTGTTTTTATTTTATTTAAAATTATATATACAATTAATCAAGATGGCAGATAACCATTTATTATTATCATGATTTTTAAAGGATAATAGACTTCGAAAACTGTTTGTTGTATGTTGCACAATGTATAACACAAGATTTCCAGAATTTAAATGTATCCTCTTCGTCAGGTGGAAAGAAATTTGATACAAAAAAAGAAAATACATAAAAAAACGAAAAAGATAGAAAATTTATTTAAAATACCAGAAAACTGCTTGCACCCCGGACAGGAGAAAGTTAACCCTGGCAGTTACTGCACAGGAGTTACTGTAAAGCCATCATGGTGTAAGGAGGACAAGGGTGTGCTCATACGGTGAACGAAACTGTGTCGGTGGCGCGCATGACGTCACTCAGTCCGCAACGACGCGCTGGCTTCCTGCTCTATATCGTGCTCCGCAGTGTTTCTCACAGCTGTCAGTTAATACAAGATTGTATTCTTTTGTTATATTGAAATTTGTTTTTAATATTAAAGTTTTGTTGAAGTTAGTCTTACATAGAAAAGTTAGGACATTTATTAATTAAACATTAAAGCTACAATATAATGTTTGAACAATCCGATTCTTTATTTATTATTATTTCATAGTACAAATATTCGTATTATTAGTAAAAACAGTTTGCTACGTAAGTGAAACGTTTAAAATACAGCTATGACCAAAAATGTGTAAATAATTTGTTTATACAATTATTTAATACAATTAATATTCATAACATTTTAAGCTTTATTTTTCATTATTCTAATAAAATGTTCACAATATCCGTGTTCAAACGCTGTTTACACTTATGCCTATTTTCTATGAACTCAGATATTAAATCTTAAAGTTTCAAATTAATGATGAAAATTTCGCTTTATATTGTTATGATAGCTGACAGGTCTTTGAATGAACAATTCTTTTTACAGATATATAAATGTAATTGTTTTATTTTGTATAAATTACATACCTGTACTGCATATCAAAATACTTATGAAAAATAAGTGTTTATTGCAATTTGAAAAACATATGATACAAAACAGAAATATAACTGTCTAAAATGTTTAAATAGTAAATAAACCTTCATATCAATAAGGGATAAGAAACACTATGATAATACAAATGAAACATAAATTAGTCACACATAGTAAAAATTAAATTTTAAACTTTTTAGAAAATTTCTTCTGGACCTCTTCTTTTTTATTAAGAACACATTTGTTTATGTGGCGCAGTCTTATTTATGTTCTAACTAAAATCAAACGACTTACAGCTTCATCAGGGATTTTAAGGTGGCTTATTTTTTGGTCAGTAAGATTTTTAACTTTTTGTATTACATTGCATTCCTTACGCAAGTTTTTTAACCCATGAAGCTTATTAAAATTTTTCTTCCACAATTTTTTGAACACTCAAAAAAATTCATTGCTTGGGATATTTAGATATATCCTTTAGACATTGTTTCTATCCACGAAATTTCTTCTGTAACTTGACATCTTCTTTGACACTGACATCAACATTGTTGGTTTTTTGAACATCCTTTAGTTGACAGTAGACTTTTCGACTTCAAGCTCCTCGGTTTTAGTTTTTAATTTTTAGAATTTCATCTTTAAGTTTACAGTTTTCTTCTGCAAGGATTTTTAATTTTTTTTTCCAATATCAATACAGTTATGTGTGATCTCAAGGGGACTATTAAGATCGACATCGACAGAAGTTACATACCAAACGACTTTTTACTGTTTTCGCATGGAGACTGAGCATTTACATTACAAACATTTTCCAAAAACTTCTTTGAATATTTGTTTTCTCTCTTTAACCTTGTATCGCTGCTGCTGAGCGGAAGTATCCTGAATTGTGTCAGTACTCGGCAGATGTAATGTTGGTATTGCATCACTTCTCAAATTTCTAAAGTTTTTAGGAGAATACTTGTGTTGCAACAACTTGTGTTGCAATGGTTGAAAAAAAACAGTCACCTTTAAAATGAAACTGAACAAATTCTGGCTCTTTCAATATGTACCTTGTCTTTCCTCCGACAAGTCTGCATCCCACTGCCTTGCCAAATCTTCATCTTTGGGGAGCGTGTAATACTTCAAATCAGTTCCTTTTGTAGAGCGGTAGTAGTTATTTCAACCAAACACTGCACACCCACGCATTATAAAGTTAATGTTTTTAAAATTAAAGTAACATAAACATTGAAGAACGAAGCACTAAAAAACAACAGACAAAGGCCGTACAAACAGCAGTAAACAACAACCACGTGGAACGGAGTAGGCCGGCGCGTAGCGGCTAGTGAGATCTGCGGACTGGCTGACGTCACTACGCCGCCCGTGACTCCGCCCACATGCGCATGAGCACACCCTTGTCTCCTTTACACCATGGTAAGCCATGAGCACGGGAAGTAAATCCGAGTTCTCTCGCTTACTGAGTATTTGATAATACTTAATCGATTCTATAGATACCAAAAACTTATCTATACCTTGACCAAATCTATCTAAAAGGCACAATCACGTGTTGGTTAACTTACTGTACAATAACCTGTATAGCTATAATACAGACCGCGAACGACTACAGCTCGATGCGTACTGAAGGCCAGAGTGTTTTGAAAAGAAGTTGGCTGGTGTAGCACGAGGCGCGTGGAATAGGGTGTATTCCACTCGCCTTGGGTGTAGCCCAGTCCACAGTCGCATCATTCATAAACGTCTCTTACTTTCTGGATAGCCCTCGAGGTTAATTTCTTCACTCCGGCTCTATACTGAGTGTTCTTGTCTTCTGTTTGTAGGCTACTTCGCTGTTAGTCTTCTGCTGCAATCGACGTTTTAACAAATGTATATACATATGGAAGGGTTATGTTTGCACTACATGCTATAAAATCTTATCATTTATTTCCTTTACTTGAAATATTGAATCGATTACTCTAGTTATATAATTATTATGTTTTAATAATAATTTTGTTTCGCTCTAATTTTCACAGGCTGAAGAGGTGAAACTTTTAACATACAAGTTAATCAACAGTGAAGCGGACCCTGAACATAGACATGAAGTAATTATTTTCTATTTTGCCGCACATTTCTTGGTTTCAAAACTTTTAAGTTCAACATCATTAATATTTGTATGGTTCAAAATTATACTGAAAATAACCTTTGAACATTCTTATAATATTAATCTTGATATAAGAGTTAAAATAGATTATGTGACAAATGTAAATATTATTAATTTATTATTCATGGTATATACATGCCATCAATATCTATAATACCATTCTATAACCACACATAGTGATTTTAATAAAAAGTTTTAGGAATTGTTATAACTATTTCAGAAGTCTTTAATATTTTTCTCTAGGTTCAAAAACAACGGATTCGTTTATTATTTTAAGTTTGAACGATTGCCGCAATGTAACAAAATGGTGGACCAAGCTGTCCAACAAAATTTGTTGAGATATTCATTATATTTTTCTACCAAGTTCGTACTTGTTTCAGCAATCCTTTCACCAGTTCTTGGCAAACCGAACATTTTATTTTGTAATTTATATATAAAAACCAGGATGAAATGTAATTTTTATACAAAATATTTAAGAAATATTTGATTTTTCTCAATGTTAATAAATATTAGAGTAGTGCATTTTTTAAGATTGGCCGCCACGTAGAAATTATATGGCGTACAGAGATGGCTAACGAATTCAGCCGATATATTTTTAAGATCAATTTTTTTATCAAATTTTAATTTGTTTACGTTTTTTGGATAGTTTACCGTTCCACAAACTCAATTGTATAGCTTACATGTAAACGTTGGAATCGCGCATTATTTCTTAGTCATGCTGGTTGACGTAATATAGAAATTTTCGGTAAGTCTACTATGAGTACATTTACAATAAGCTGGTTTTTGTACAAATTCTTACCATAAATGTAACTGATTAGCATATTTTGTTCTATTCAAAACAATAAATACGGTCCAGTTTCTTTCTAACTAATATCTAAACTGATTTATAGGTTGAAAAGATACTCATGTGTTAATGTTTATTACAGTTTAGGACTATGAGAATTAATGCTCTTAGTTGTTAAATTTTTTGAAAATATATAATACTGTGCAAATCGATTCAAAAGTTATACAAAAATGGATAAGATTTTTTTGTTTTTTTAATTTGAGTATATCAACATTTTACTCATTCTTGCAATTTGGAAGTATAGAATGTAAATCCTAAAAGATAAATTCAAAGTTATTTTTCAAAAGCACATACAGATCTGCTATATTTAAATAATTACAATTTGTGGATTATTACCTAATTCATATAAAGGACTATCACCAATATGTACTTTCATTAAAGTCTGAACCATTTGTTATACGTCCTTACACTGTGCAAATTTTAGTTAGGAGATTTATGAATTAGTAAATTTGTATAGGTTGGTGTTCTAAGCGAGATTGTTGGCAAAATTTTATATTGAGAGCTAATCATAAATATTTCAAAAATGAAACGAGAATATACAAAATTTTGATGCCTTCTTTAAAAAGGCATAGTTAAGAAAACGACGCGTGTGTTTTAGGGAAATATGGCGTTATTTGATGGCTGATAATAAGTACAAACCCAAATATATATAGGAGGGTAAGCGTAATTTTTTTGCAGTATTCAATGAATTAAGAAACGTTCAAATAAACATTTTAAGACCTACACCATGTATTCATAGATCATGTATACGCATTAAAGATTACTACTTTAGCTACATGGGTCTTCTTTATATGTTGTACAGCTGTAACCCGTAGTTCTTACTCCAGTTAGATAAAATTACAGACCACAATTTACAGCTCTATAATCTTTTTGGATGTCAACCATACCTAAACTGTCAACTGCGGTGAGTTTTTGTTTGCCTCTCTTAACTAATTTGTATAAATAAAATATTTTTTCATTTCTTTTGGTTATAATTAGATAAAACTTTTGCTAGGTACTAAATAATATTAAAACGACTAAAATGACAGGGATTGAACGTGCAAATTCTTTCAGATAATCTATATTATGATATTATACAGAGTGTAACAAGAATTCTTCAAAAATCTTTTGCAAATACTATTCCAGAAAAACTATATAAAAACCAAAACTATAATATTTGAACTTTGAATACCCAATAATTACATGTACAATGTATTTTTTAGTATTTTTCA
>NW_025785330.1:0-22362 GCF_021130785.1 Homalodisca vitripennis
TTTTTTTTCCCATACATCCTGATTTTACTTTTTTAAAAAAAAGTAAAACCTGGGAAGAATCTTATTAACAGAAGCTTTTTAAAACCCTCAAATGGTTTTTTAAGAGAAATGGTTTCTTTTAAAGAATTTAAAATCAACAATTTTATTTACTCTAAACAACCGGGGTATTTTTAACCCTTTAAAGCAACGAATCCAAAAAATCAAGCAAAATTTCCAAAAGGGGAACATTTTTGAAATTTTGTTGCAAGAATTTAAATTGGATCCCATATCAATTCTCCCCAAAATTTCAAGAAATTTTTTTTCGGGGGTCCTTACCTTTATGTTCAACAAAAATGACATAAAAACCTTTTTTCAATCTATGAACTTGTTTGTAGGGAAAATGCAAAAAGGATTTTGGAGAATGATACCCTTCCCAATAAAAATGAAAAATTTTATCCGACTCTAAATCCATTAAACACTGAAAAACCCTTTTTTAGGGTTTAAAAAACTTTAAATTTAAAAAACATACTCTTTGACCTACAAATTCACAGAAAGTACAACCATTTTTCAAATATTCACATTTAGTTTATTGTTTAGTTTTTCCTATTAGTGAAAACCCACTATAACAACACTAGATAATAGAGACTCTGCAGTTAAATACCTCAGCAAGACCCTTAAAAGCCATTCTTTGGTTACTGCTATTGAGGGCATACAATCATCTATTACATTTAGTTTTTGCAAGGGTTATGAACAAGTAAAAGTTTTCTTAATAAATATTATTCATGTCTGATGGACGATAAACCATTCTTTCACTGGAGAAATTCTTCCAACCTGGAGCATATTTGTATTTTGATATTGTATATTGTTTAAATATTTCGTGTACTGTATTTTTCAATTTATGACATTTTATTCATATGTTAAGTCACATTATAGCTGATCTATGACTTGGCTGGCGCAATGACATGTGTAGTCTTTTTATCAATGATTCTTGATTGTAGGCAGTAAAATTATTTTGACTTGATCTTTGATTTGCTATTAGTTTTGTCGTTGAATAATAGCACTAGAACTATTGAAACGTATTAGATTTCTTTATAATACGAGACTCATCAATGCAAGCCTGGCGGTATGGGGGAGTTACCCTCAACCCCACTTACCCCCTCACCTTGGAGATTGCTAAATTGTTATATCAGCGGATTCTCAGTTTGAGGCGTTGCGACAATGGTTGTTTTAAGCAATTTTGATATATTATGCATGTGTTTACTTTATTATAAGTATTTGTTCACATTCTGGTGTTATAAGTGGTAACACAAATTAATGTTAATTTAAATCGGTGAATGTAAAGGATACAGGAATTTAGATGAATGGTTAAAGAGCTGTAACAATAATTATTTGATTGTTGGAATTATGTCGGTTAAACCCATCACTTGTTTATTATTTTGGTTAGAGCTGGGCATTACTGTGCCACAATCCAGGCTTGCATTGCAAGAAGTAGCTTCGGAAAACATTTTGGGGAATGTCCAGAAACTTATATTTTCACTCGTAGTGGACATAGAAGTAAGGTCCTCCCATTTTGCTCCTTACATAATTTCTTGACCTGTTTTTCTGATGAGAATGAAATTTTTCAGCAGTTGCATTGTCTGTAATATGGAAACTGTTTAAAAATAATAATATCGTTTTACTAAAAAAGAATATTTGGGAGGGGGTCCGGAACCCACGAGCCACCTCACTGGTACATCATTGCTTGCATTGATATGTCTCGTACTATAGTGAAAACTAAGTAATAGAAAAAGTTATGAACCATATTCATCCATACAACATCATAATACTGTATCTAAAAAGGAATCAAGAGACCTTATCTTAAGATTTTGACTCTAAAGACAAAAATGTTGTTTTTTTAATTGAAATATAAAATGAGAAAGTAAATAATGAAAGAATATTGTCAACTGACTGCACTCTAGAGGGAATTTTCTACAAACAAACATTTATTTAAAACTTAATTTTTTTGTTAACTCTAAAACACAGTGAAATTGGACCAATTGTTTCCTATTTTATTTTAGTTTCTGTTGCCGAAGTTACCTCTTATCCCTTTTACTGGACGTCCGAACATATCGGGGACGTCGGCATTTTTGCCGAAAACGCCAACGTACCGATATGTCGGACAGTTGTTTTTTTTTAAAATCGTTTACGTGGGCTTACTGTTTATGTTCAAGATGCCAAAAATTATTCGGTATTTTGGTTGTTTAGGAGAGCAAAATGGATAATGAGAAAGAAGGGCCATTTGAAAGAACATTTGGATTTCTATTTAAGTTGTAGTTCTTTGACTAGGAATTTTGACGAACTACCTAGACAGCTGTCAAAAACCAGATTGATCGGATTATGTTACTGAAATCTTTGTTCATTGTTGTTGTTTAACAATGTTGTATATCGAAAAGTTTTTTTTGAAGTGTTACTTTTGTTGATCGAAGGATAAAGATGAGGGGTACAAGAGTTTACATCTAACTCTCCATGTTGAAGTGAGGTGGGGGAAAACAATAAAGGTAAGAAAGTTGCAAAGACGAACTAAGTGACGATTTTTCCTTCAGAATTTGTTGCAGATTCAGGATGCCGAGAACGAGTCTGAATATTATTGTTAGGGCTATTGTGATGGACAATCAAAGTGAGGTGGGAAGACAACATGAGTGGACGATCCTGACTGTAATTATTTTACCATCAGATAATTGAGGCCGTTTATTAGATAGTGAGGGGGATGTGAGGCACAGATAAGTTTACCTTCAAATTCCCACGTTGGGTAGGCCCTAGAGGGAAAAGGGCCTACTCACGTTTTGGGGAAAAATCGGCCTCATAAGTGGCAGTTATGTTTCAAGGTAGCACCTTCAAATTTGGTATATGTTCTTTAAGGCAATTGTTCTTCTAGTTTATAATGATAGTACACATGCTCATAAAATTTTAGTAGTAATTTTAAAAATAGAATTATCAGATGCCAAACACAATTTTTTATTTTTTTTGATTTATTTTTTTATTTATATCATTTTTAAAAATAAGAATAATGTGTTTGTTTCAAATTAAAATGTCCTTTTTATTATTTAAAATAACAGCCATTTTAAATACGAGTAAATAAAATAAAAAATTCATGCAAATCTAATGAAAAATAAAAAAGATACAGCATTTTTTTTGTAATATGAATGCACAACAGTGATTTTTCCTCCTTTGGCAATTGTTGACTGTGGAGGGTAACAATAAAAAAAATGGGCCGGCAGTAAAAAGGGTTAAATATTCAAATTTTCCATGAGAAAAATTGATTTTTGTTTTATTATAAAGTTTTAAATTTCTCAAAACCATACTATCATCAGCTACAAATAATGTTTTATGGTATTTATACTGGAAGTATATTTTTCCAATGTTAATGTTCAAAATAAATAAATTCAAAAAATTTTATTTGGAGAAAAGATTCAGGGTATCCTTCTTTCTGTTCAAAGTAGAGGCTACTCTAGTGTGTCTTACTCTAGTTCAGGAGGAAGGAGATGGTTCACGACTGTCATCCCTAGGTCTTCGGAAGTAGCCGACCGAGTGCCGTACCATGCGGGCCGAACCTCCAACATGTAGAAACGTTCCCCCGCTGCCAGCTGAGGGAACTGTGCCTTAGGCCCTGCTGCGTGCTTTGCCCTGCCCTGATTCTTCTTGCTGCAGTTAAACTGACAGTTGCCACACCAGTTTCTCAGTTCCCGCCAACTTCAACTGCTTACAGTGCTGTAAAATACATCCCAGCTCAGTTTTAAACATATTAACTCCAGTACAGTATGATAATAAGGTTTAAGTACAACTTTTTTAGTTAAATAAAACATTTAATAAAATTCAAATTGTCATTTACATTTGTTTGCCATTACATGTGGTGGTGTGATTTTTAATTTTTTGAAAGTTTGTTTTGGGCCATACTAAAGATATGGAGAAGTTAGGGAATTTTACCTCATATTCAATCTTAAAAGTGCATATTTATATTTAAAATAGAAATTAAATAACATCCATGTTTAATGAAGGACAAAACTAAATACTTAACATGGAACACAATACTTTCTTTTGTATATTTCTATATTACTCGAATACTATAAAAATAGACTCCTTATATGCTGTTTAAAATTAAAACCTTTAAAGACTATATTGTAAGTGACAAGCTCCATACACTGTTGCAGGTCACCTCCCTATGTAGTTTTAAACTCACTTAAAAACAACGGTACCCACTATGATATTTTCATAAACGACACCAAGGATATATAAAAGATATTGACTATTACTAGTAAAAGTGATATTAATTGATTTGCAATTGGATATATAATATCACTGTAAAAAACAATTTATTACATAAAATTATTTTAAAATCAATAATAATATTTTAGTACAGAGTAATAATGGCAACGTTACTATGGTATGTCCTTTGAGTTATGTTCCTCTAGACTAGGTTTTTATAATTTATTTGAGTTTAAAGCCTTTATTGTATATTTTTACACTATTTAACAATCATCACTGCTTGGTTAGTTTAGTGACAATTTTTGAGTTTTTCAGAACGTGGAGCCAGTTGAGACACCTCTTATAATAAATCAAAGGTAGACACACGGGACATCCACAGACAACTAGAACCCGTGGACTTTTATTATTTATTATGACAAGGTTAGCAGAAAATGTCAACCTTGACATGTTAAGTGATATAGAATGTTATGGTAATGAGGTAGGCCACTCAGTAACATAAAATCGTTATAATAGTTACTCATAGTATAACGAGAAATCACCACTACAAAGCAATGAATGTGGTTTTGCAATGGCATAAAACAATAATCCGCTTATACACCATAAAACTGTTAATAACAAACGTATGCACTGAGGCCACTAAGGTGTGTTGGATTGCTTAGTTAAGATGTTAAGTTATGACATTATCCAAATTATGTTAGAAATGAGATCAAAACTTAGCTCAAATATAGTATTGTTTAATACAATAACTTAATATGACAATTTTGGAATAAAACTCAGTAAATAAATAATGAAAAATAATTGTTAATCTAACATGACATAAACATTAATTGCAGCTAATTTTTATTTAATATATATGGTATTATTTAAAAAATATAATATGGCAACCAAATTTTTACCAACATACACAACACACCTACAATTTGGATATCGCACATCATTTTTATTATATTTTTTTTTGGGGGAAGAGATGAGCATGTCCAACTTTATACTATCATGTAAAAATGTACAGCATGCTAACCACTTTGACCAAAGGAGAAAATAACTAATTCAAGATGGGCAGAAGGTTGGATAGGATTAAGTGTTGTACGTAATAGCCAACCCTCTTGTGTATGGCAAACAAATTAGTTAATTTACAACTAAGTTTCAAAAGAAGTTCAATAAAACAAAAACCATACTGCAACATAATATAATAGTGGGGGGGGGGGTTTTTTATTGGTGTGGTTCTAAACAACTGTTGCTTTGCCAGACCTGTTGGACACTACGGATGAAAGACTGCAGAGACCCTCAAGCGAGTCATTTGTTCCTGACCAACGGTGTTGTAGAGACGCTTCCACGCACGCCACAACTCGTGTGACAAGGCTGTGTTGCCGGTCCAGAGGCAGCTTGCAAGACTGGCGCAGGCTCAGGGCAACATTCACACCAGCTGACAACCGTACTCATATGTACCCTGGCCACACACACAAGAACCACTAAGTCAAAGCTGAGGCAACTTTAGTGTTTAGTGTTTTTAATGTCAGGTTATAGTAATGTCAGCAATCTATAATATCACATTTTACAATGATCTCAGACTTATATGGACAATTATAATAATACAATTCATAATAATGGATACATAACATTATTATGAATTGTATTAAATACAATAAATAATAAGTAATATCAAAATTCTTCAATTGTTCCATATATGAATTAAATTTTATCAGTCAGGTATAAGACTGATATAAGCAGTTACCCACGGTGTTGCCCACAATTTTTTAGACTTTGCACATCTATGAGCACTCTGGTTTGAATGAATTATATTTCCATCACCATAGTTCAGTTTGCCTTATTGCATTTGTTGATCAAGAAAATCTGTCAAAAAGTATATATTTATGGCCATTATAATTTATTTTGGTCTTCAAATTTTTTGTTTCCATAGTTGATTTTTGTCTGGGTTTTCCCACCATAAAAATAGACAGGGTATTCACAAAAAGGTGCCCACAAACTTCTGTGAGTAATATTACTCATCATTTTAAAAAAAGTCATATAAACATAAGTTGAGAAATGTCTCATTCAGCCACTAGCCATCATTTTGTATTTTTTATAAAAAAAAGTATTATCTCTAAAACAAGTTAAGCTAAAGAAACCAAATTTGCCACATAGGTTTGAATAGATGGGATAAAATTTTTAAAAAAATGGTGTTATTTTCTTTAATATTAACAAAATAACACTTTGAAACATTTTTTAAGTCAAATAACAAAATGGACCATTATAGTTATAACAATTTACTAAATACCAATTAGTTAACATTTTTATTGCAATTCCAATAGCACTTGTTTTAAACAAAATCCGTCAATGAAATAAGCGAACACGATCACTTTAAATGTAGGCTTGCACAAGCTGCGAGCAGCAAACATTTTGTATTTAGATATGCATCAGCTGTTTTACATAGGTTATAACAATTTTACAAAATACCAACTGTCTTTTAATTTTTATTAAAATTCCAAACCGTACTTTTATCAACACAATCCGTCAACGCATAAGCGAGCTACCACACTTTATAGATACGCTTGCACAAGCCTGGGAGCAAGAAACAATACCTCTTAACTGTGACATGTTTGGCACTCCCTTGCAAACGCCATTATATAAAAAATACAGAATGGCTTAAATGGCAGCTAATGACCTAAACAAGACATTTCTTGACCAATGTTTATATGACATTTTTTGTTTGAAATGATGAATACTATCACCCACAGAAGTTTGAGACACTCTTTTGTGAAACACCCTGTATATACATACACATGGCAGAGAAGTCTAGTTTCTATCAGAAGAGAACTAAGATGTGTTTTATAACAGACTTTAAGTACATAGTAAAAAGTTGTAGTAAAAGTATATAGTAACTTTGTCCATTTATATCAATGTTACAATACTAACCAAGCACTGGATACTTACAGAAAAAATGTACAGTTATAAGTATATTTTTTACTAAAATTTTTAATTTTATTACCTGCATATTTCCTTACTCTATGCTAAACAGGCTGCCTGCAGAAAATGTATATAAGAGGATATAAGAAGTGATGTTCCTATCAAGCTTTCAAGACTACAAATGTAAACAGATTGATAATTGTGTTTAAAACCAACTAAAAACATGGTTTGTACTGTCATAAACCTATGTTTTACAAAGAAACAGTTGGTTACATTTAACAGGCCATAGAAGTTAATTCAATTCTTCATAGTAAAAAATCTAATTCACAGTAAAACAATTGATATTTATTAGTTGAGATTAAAAACTAAACTATATTTTAATTTGGGCCAAACAATACATATCTAGGATAAAGGTGGAGGTTCTGTGCTTTGTGTGTGCAGTGATTACCACACACCAACTCAACAGAGGCAACCTTTGTCATTGCGGGCGTTCCCCCTCTGGCCCAAGAGAGAGCGAATTGGCATTTGTGGGCATGGAGGAAGTTCAGACAAGGGACACACTGCATGGAAGATAGCAAGAGCGACGGATAAACACCCACAAGGTGTCCTGGACAAGACTCTAGTAAGTTATGGATGTGGCCAGATGGATGAAGAGAAGTCATGGTGAACCAGACTTCTACTTGACTCAGTTTCTTGCATGGCACGAGGACTTTCCAGAGCTACCTTTTCTGGGTGCAGAAAATTCAAACTGGTAAAAACTGCAAATACTGTGGGGAAGAAAATACAGGCAGAACAAACAGTTATTGAGTGTCAATGCCTGGGCCCAGCCTGAGAATAGAGTACTTCCTCGTACATTGGTATCTTTACAAGAGATAACCTGCGGCACCCCCTATGTGTCTGGAAGAGATTTCTCCCTCTTACAAAATAAATAAAAATACAATAAATATCTATGAAACTTCATTGAAATCAGTTCAGGAGTGTTTGAGATTAGAGTAAATGAAAATTGTGACATGAAATTTTTATACACAAAGATTGAGCAGTTTTTTTTTCCCAAAATAAAATAAGTGGCCAGAATAAAAGTTTTAATATTTTATTTTCAGGAGATTTTTATGGTTTATAATTTAATTATTTGATTATAATTAACTTATGGTTTAGTACTATAAACTAACAAAAATCAGTCCTAGTTTTTTTGATAGTATTACCTTGGCTGTTTCCTGAAAGGCCTGCAGCTCATCCTTTTTGTAGCTGAATTTCACAGACGTTGCAGCCAACGTGAGAATGTGTTTTTCAACATCACTTGGAACAGCTCATTGAGCCAGTCCACAGCCTGGAAATCCATAAATACATTGCTTTAAGACTATGACATCACAGAATTTTATATTTATTTTCAATTATACTAAAACCAAGTTATTTAATCATAGTTGTATAAGGAATAATCCCTATCTTTAACTCTAACCTACTTTAATATCTAAAAATCATAAACTCTCTTTTCAATGTAATCCCTACTAAGGCTGATGCACTTGTGCACTGGTGTTTCATAATTTTATAAAACTTCTTTGAAGATAATTGTCGTCCCTACTCCTGTAAACCACTCACTCACAGTGAATTTTACTTCTTTACATTTAGAAAATTGTTTCTATCGGGAATACGTGTTGACACTAAGGCCAGGATCTGATTTAGTAAGAGATGTTCCAATAACTTAAAGTGAACTTGGTGAACAGAACCCATTGCCACTAGAGATTTGTGCACAGATCGTTCCTTAAGTTTCCTTCACAAAAATTTATAAAGCATGATGAAACTGGAGTATTGTATTAAATTAGTATAATAGCCTGTAGCAGTGTCCCACTTTGGCAGTTATCAGTAAGCAGCATAACCCTCGACACCTCAGTATCCTGATGTCACAACCATGCCACTGTTTTTGAACTTCAGAGGTTGAGGACTCATAAGTTTCCATTTCTTGTCTACAGTATAGTCTTAGAGTCATATTCACAAGACCTACATTTCATTTATAGTTACACAGTGATTTTGAAGATTAATAAAATCCATTTTTCAACATTCTGTCCATCTACAGTTTGAGCTATAAAATACTTGTTATCTACCTATATAATATGAAGAGCCGATTGCCTGCATCATTTGTTTTACCCGTGACTCTCCAAACTTCTAATACCACATCATGCATTTTCAATGTTTTCTATAGTAGTATTCATTACAGGAGGATTCCCCACAGTATTCATCTTCACAGAAAAATCTGCCAAACTCATGGGTACCAATGTTTAACAATATATGAAACAGTAATATTAATTAAGTCACTGTTATATCTTGTTTGTGTGAGAGTTGACCTTTTTTTTGTTAATTTCATATTTTTATTATGTGAATTCATTTCAACAACAAATGCACCTGAAAAGATGAATGTCACTGATAGCAACTATCACAGTGCACTCTCCTATCTCATTTCTATCCGTATGTGTCTAATATATATACAACCGCATGTGTAACTGACTGACTGACTGACTCACTCACTCACGTATACTAATTCTAAACCCTACTTTCCAGATGAGTTAGAGACTTGAAATTTGGTACACAGATAGCTTTCCACGTGTAACCACCAGGAAAATCCCGAAAAAGTGAGAATTTTTCATTTTCAAAACCCTTAAAAAAATCAAAATGGCGGACGCATTTTCTCCCCGTGTAGACCTTTCGTAGGCGCTCTTCGATTGTGACTTAACGAAGCATTCCTATCGAAAAACGGAGCCCACTTACAGTATTCTCCTTGAAACTCTCTACAAGTTTGCAATTTAAACTTTTGCTCTTATCTCTTAAAGTGTATATACAGGAGGCGCGAGAAGTTGAAAAACGTATTTTTTGAAAATTTTCAAAATTTCTAATAAAAAAAAAACAAATTTTTAGAAAATAAATAATAACACCATAAGATGCATCGTGAAATTCTACACCAATAAACAGTTTTGAAGTGTCTCAAT
Organism: Homalodisca vitripennis; assembly: GCF_021130785.1. NCBI lineage: Eukaryota > Metazoa > Arthropoda > Insecta > Hemiptera > Cicadellidae > Homalodisca > Homalodisca vitripennis. The sequence continues at coordinate 10,104 of NW_025785330.1, forward strand.
ATGTTTACCCAATCCCGAGAAATAAATAATTTTGTGATATAGTAGATAGGGACATTGCGAGGATGGGTGGGGGAGGGGGGGGTTAACGTAAAGATAGTCCTAGGTTAACTTTTTTGGTGTCGATAGATAGGGAAAAATAATTCAGAGGTGTGGGGGACGGTCCAGGGGTGGAAAAAATTTCGTTATTTTTTTCGATATCTCTTACCGTTTACGAGATATTTGCAAAAAAACTGTCATTTTTTGCTATTTTTCCACCCATCTTCATTCGCGTTTCCAAAAGTCAACAGCAAAATTCAGTTGCTGCTTTCCGAAGTGATAGTTTTGTGTCGGGACACACATTAGGGATCCTAGTGAAGAGAATTTTGATGGCCTTAGCGACTTCTGTACGGTACGTAGGAGTTGATATCCCTAGATGTCTATGAAATCCAAACTTAACTTTACGTTCCTACTCAGTCTACATTGACTACTTGAATAGCCGTACTCTTAACTTGGCTGAATATTTTTCGGTTTTATACTAGGCTTTATTTTTTTGTTGTTTCCTTAATGGATTGACTGTTTCAGTAAAAAATATATGTATTTTACGTTTAAATAAAAGTTCACGTTCATCGTTTCTTAACATCCAAAGTGACTACTTCTATTCTACTTCTTTGCTTTCTTTTCTTTCTTATTACGCCATATTGTGACCAATTTTCTTACTTTTCTTTTGTGTTCTCGTTGTTTTTTTTTATCTTATATCTTTTATTATTTTTTTACTTAGTTAAAGCTTATAACTTCCTTTTTAACTTTTTAATATTTATTGAAATCAGCTAAATTGTTAGATAGAGGCGGGCACTGTTGTTGACGTCCAAGTGACTATTTCTGCTTCTTTCGCTGTACTATTAGGCAACATTTTGCCCTTTTTTCTGACTGTTCCTTGTGTTCTCGTTGTGTTTTTTGTGTTCTTAATTGAAGCTTATATTTCCTTTTTAATTATTGTTTAATTTTTTTATTCCTTTTTATTTGACGTTTAAAATGAATGGCATTTCTCGAGGGAATGGTAAGAGAGGTTGAGAGTGGGGACTATCTTTAGTACTGACCATATGGATAGGTTCGGAAGCATACTGGATGAAAACACTGAGTATCATCCTGTAAGCTGTTTGGCCATTGATTGCAATGGAAGGTGTTTCGGCTGTCGCTACACCTCACATACAAATTCTGTTCTCGGGGAAGATCGGACGCCAGTTCTATCGGTCATTGGATTGTGGTCTTCCACGATGGCAGTAATTTGTATGTGTACGACAGTCTGAACAGTGCCCACCTCACTGCAGACCAAACTAAGCTGCTCTCCCTTCTGTTCCCGGACCTATCCATCGTTCCAAGCATTTATTCCCGTCCAAAGGCAAGAAAACGGTTTTTGACTGCGGCGTATTCGCCATTGCTAATGCTACTTCACTTGCCCTTGGCCGGGACCCAGCCCAACTGCGCTATGATATACCATCAATGCGCCCCCCATTTGGCTGAAATGCTGCGCACGGGTAGACTGGATATGTTCCCTACGCTATCAGTGTCCTCTCCTCCTGAGCCAAATAATCAAAAGATCCTAATTCTACTTGTTTAAGCATTGTCGAATCTTTACCGCCATTAGAAATAAGTACCATGTCCGTCTGTGCTCCAGTTAAAAAGGGGCCGGGTAGACCTAAAAAAGTGAAACGTGGCCGCCCTAAAACTCTTTCAACCACTAAGGAGGAGCAGAATAAAAAATTCAAAGAAAAAGTACTCCTCAAACAATCCTCAAGTCAACAGGGACGCAGTGAAAAGATATACTGAACAGCATCCTCAAGTCAACAGGGATGCTGTTCAACGTTACACTGAGCAGCACCCTCAGGTCCACCGAGATGCTGTCCAGCGTTACACTGAGCAGCACCCTCAGGTCCACCGAGATGCTGTTCAGCGTTACACTGAGCAACATCCTCAGGTCCATCGAGATGGCTGTTTCAGCGCTACACTTGAGCAGCAATCCTGAGAAAGTTCACAGGGGTGCTGTTCAGCGTTATACAGAAAAACATCCTGACACAAATTTACAAAAAGTTACAAATATTTCGAATAAAAAATCCTAAATTGACAGAATTAAGGCACATTTCCAACATACTAGCACGACGTGTAGTTTGAACATGGCCCAATGGCGTATTGGAAAATAGATAATTTAGTCTATATTAATTCTTACAAACTAAAAAAAATAAGTTTATGGGACGAAAACATTTCAAAGTGTCCTCATTGTTCATGCAAGGCTGTTCGATGAAGAGAAGGATAGGAAGAAATGGTGTTGCGGTGAGGGATCTTATAAAGTCCATAATTTACCTCCTCTGGACGCCAGTTTCTATTCTAACCGTCTGTTCATCGAACGAGCCCGTGCCTACAATGACTTGTTTGCCTTCTGCGCTCTCGAGGTGACTGGGGGGTACCGTCATCCTTCAGGCCTCGCCTTCTTTAAGATCGAAGGTAAGATGTACCACCAGGTTCACAGTCTGGACGCTCCAGTGTCAAAAGTTTAGGACCAAGGGAGGTGATGTCCAGTTTGTGAACGCGGTGCCGCCTGTACATAGAGAATGATGGCGAGGAGCGCAAAAAACATTGCCATGGGTAGGATCATTGAACTCAGAAGTCATTGATGAAAATTAATACATATCTTCTTTCCTGTAATCCTTTCATCAATGATTTCCGTAGATTGAGTGATGAGCCTTCAGTCAACGCTCATTTGGAATTTGAAGTGACCAGCAGATCTAACCCATGGCCCTGTTCTTGGAGATCAGGCAAACAGGCATTGAAGTGCACGCTGTATTGAGCAATGAAGACGCCATAACTGATCCAAGAAAATTGACCATCTGGAAGAAGAGTGATAGGCGTCCGTCTTCCGTTGACCTCTTTAGCCCCTTAATGGAGCCTTTCCAATATCCGTTGCTCTATCCTCAAGGTAATTTAGGGTGGCATATTGGGCGCTTAGACAACCACGGGGGGAAACTTTCACAATACAATTACTCTAGATGTCTCCTCCTCTCCGATCCCCGTTTCTCGCATTTCGGCAGGCTGTCTCAAGCATGGCAGGTCGAGATGTTCGCGAGGTACGTGGAGGAGCGTCTAAGATTTATTCGTTTCTCCCAAACGCGTTCTGCTGCTCAAAATTCCTTGAGGATAGGAACCACTGGACGAGCTCCTTGAAGCTCAACGGGGTAGGCAAGCTGGTGGGCAGGTTTTAGGCGACATCACCCGCGATGAAACAGTCTTGGGTGAGGGTGGGGTGCAGGCTGGAAAAGTTTACCTCCCAAGTTCGTTTACCGGTGGACCCAGATACATGAAGGTACATTACGAGAACGCAATGGGCCTTGTGTCTCGTCTGGGTTCACCTACGTTTTTCCTGACGTTCACCTTCAGTGCTACTTGGGAGGAAAACAAGAAGGCCTGCCCTCACAACAGCGGGCGCAGTGACCCCTCAACAGCCTGCAGAATCTTCCAGATTAAATCTTGGCGACCTCCTCCGAGATCTGCGCAGCGGAGCAATGTTTAGCCGTCCGGTTTACATCGTCTATGTCATTGAAATGCAAATGAGGGGCCCTTCCTCCATGCCCACATTGTGTTTAAAATTGACGGCGATGGACCGGTACACGGCACGTGACATTGACTCCGTAATACGCGCAGACATCCCTTCGGAGGAGGAAGCCGCTGGAAGACTCAGGAAGTTGGTGCTGAAACACATGATTCATGGGTCCATTGTGGTACTGACCACCGCACCGACTTTCCTGTGCTGGGACTCTGCAAAGAGGGCACTGCAACAAGTTCTACCCCAAGCCTGCCTGCCAAACCACCCACGTGGACGAGAGGGGGTTCGTCCAATACAAACGAGACTACACAAACGAAGGCTTTATCACATCACGGAGGAGACAGATCAAAGTGCATGATGGCTGGGTCGTTCCGTACAATTCCGCATTACTGCTCAAATACGAGGCGCACATAAACTTGGAGCTTGCTTCTACTCGTCGCGTAATCAAGTACCTCTTTAAGTACCTCATGAAAGGCGGTTTCTCTCCAGAACGTAACCGTCACTCCCCTGGGGAAACAAGAGGATGAGGTCGAGCATTACGTGACGAAGAGAATGGTGGGTGCCAGCGACGCATGCTGGCGTCTTCTCGACTTTCCTGTGTCAAAGCTCGAGCCCACCGTTGAGTGTCTTCCCGTGCATTTAGAGGGCAAACAAAGTGTTGTCTTTCGGCCGAGACAGCTCTCTGATGCAGTCACTCAAGCAAGCTCCAAGCTTATGTTCTACTTCAATCGCCCCGCACCATGAAACTTTTGACAATGTCACGTACCAGACATTTTACGAGAAGTTCATGGTGAGCACACTAATGGCGCGCCCACGTACTGCGGAATTGTACGAACACCCCGATGGCCATCACTTTGTAACGACTCGCCAGCGTGGGTGAGAAGGTATGTAGGTTGATGTGGGTCCTCTCCCAACCGAGGAGAACAATACTACCTTCGTATTCTACTTTATGTCTACACCTTGCCGTGGTTACGTTGATCTTCTGGCTCGTGGCGGTCCTGGTTGGCCGGACGTTTCAGGACGTAGCCCGCAATCCTCGGCCTGGTGGAAGACGAAGAAGAATACAATCACGCGCTGCGCGAGGCATCTACGTTTATGACTGGACCTAGGCTCCGTTCCTTCTTCGTGATCCTCTGCAACATGAGGAGCTCCCGCTGCTCTTCTGTGGGTAGTCTTTCAAGAACCACCTTAGCGAGGGATCACTTAGAAATGGAAACACCTCTCGAACCCCTGGAACTGGCGGTGAAACTTACCTTGATAAGGACAATCGATCGGAGTCCTCCGCCAGCAGGGGATCGTGCCTTGAAAGATCATGGACTCGCCCTTACGTCGGAGGATGACACGAATGTAGATTAGAGTAGGAGAGCTACTCAATCTACGGGGACGAAGAAACCTCCCAGCGTAACCCATCGTTGAGAGACCTGGGCGTGGAGGGTTTGCCCAAAACTCTCCCCCAGACCGGAGCGGCCGTGTTGTTTGAGTACGTTTCGCCTTCTCTGCTTCTACCGAACCCCCGTGAACCGACGCACTTTCTAGAATCATATTTCTGGACGGGTCCCGGGGGTTATGGGAAGAACCTTCTCTTGCATTTCGTGTCTATCCCTTGGCGGTATAGTGTCCGTGTGGTATTTGTCGAACAGGTTGCACTCGGCCGTGGCTAGCTCAGAGGGGATTGCTCTGCAAGGAACATGGTGCTGGAGGAACAACAGCAACATAGCATGTTCCGACTCCCCTCCCTCTAGGACCTAGGTCACGGCACAGTGTGTGTGGGAAACATTCACCAACTGGTGGTCCCAGGCGAGACAGAAACTCACATCAGAAGCAGGGCACAGCTCATTGTGTTTGATGAGGCCAGGGCCCCGATGGGCACACCGCTACATCATTCGAGATGATCGACAGATGCCCTTCCGGGGATCCTCATGAATAGTAGTGTGCCATTCGGGAATAAGATGCATTCCATCTGCTCGCGGGGACTTCCGTCAGATTGCGGCCCGGTCGGTTGAGAAGGCTCGCACAACCAGCTGATGGTCGCGTTGCAGTGTCACTTTCGGAGGGCAGTTCACATCTGTGGGGGCCTACAGACTTGTTCACATCTAATTTTTCCCTGTGGACCGACACCCCAGAGAACTAGTGGTTCCATTGACTACTCCAACTTTCCTCCTTGGAGTAGGCAATGGAACACTAAATCCTGTTAAGGGACTTTTTTGGAGAAGGGGGGCCGGCGAGAGAGAGTCTCTCATTATCCGCGCCTCACTGAAGGGGTGAGATTGCCTCACTTCTTCTCGCGGACTTAATAACTGGATGTGCTCTTTCACTCCTGGTGTTCTGTCGCAGACTTCCTGATCTTTGGTGCGAGACCGGGCAATACTCCTCAACGTGCTGAATGGTGAACGTCTAAGGAGATCAACGGTCGCATCCTAGACCTCATGGACGGGCGCATGTGCATGAGTTGAGAAGCGCGGACAGACCGACGTGGAGCAGAGAAGAACGACGACGGTGCTGTGATGTGGACGTTAAAAAAATCTCCTCAACCAGGCCATGACTGGCAAAGGGTAAGTGCCAGAATCACGTCCTGCGGTCTCAAGGTTCGGCTCACGTATGCTTCATCCAATGAGAGAAACTTAAATATCGGTTGATGATAACTCGAGAACGGGCTCCAATAGTCCATTGTTGATCGTGGGCGATCAGCATCATAGCCGACTGATCACCGTCAGACTTATCGTCCACCACGCAACCTATCGGATTCCCCCGGATTACGTTCAGGTTCGCGGTTTCTGCCGAAGGATCGCCGCTCGCGGGTTTGTCGCCGTCAAGTCCCCCCCTCATGTTTGGCGATACTCTGCATGTGACTGGACACAAGAGCCAAGGGCCCATGACCCAATTGAGTATCGGACGGGGTGCTGACCTTGATGAAACGGGACAGCTTTAACACTCATGTCCAGCTCTTAACGTCCTGTGTATGAGCAGAGTGAGACGTCTCCTACAGGGACTCACATCGAGTCGTTCTTGGTACCAGACGCACATAATAGTTAGAAGGAGTCGCCTATGCAAAGAATATTGTTATATGAACGGAGCTCCTTCTAAGACACTGCATTAAGTCCTTCGGCAGGTAGGCTAGGGGATCTGGCCACTTAAAAAAGAAACTCCCCGTCGATGATTTTTGAACCTACAGCGAGTAGGCAAAGGGAACTGCTTTAAAAATAAAAATGAAAAAAGACGCAGAAACTCCCTGATGAATTTCATTATCAGTAGGCAAATGGGACTGCTGTCAACCCAGGAAAGTCACCAAAAACTATCCCTGATGGATTTCATTAGCATAAGTGCAAAGGGAACTCTGCTTTACCCAAAACTCCCTGATGATTCTCATTAGCAAGTAGGCAAAGTGAACTGCTTTAAAAAACAAAACACAAGAACACCCGTGGATGATTTCATTAGTCAGTAGGCAAAGGGAACTGCTTTATTTAAACCAAAACTCCCTGATGACTTTATTAGCAGTAGGCAATGGGGATCTGCCAAGAATAAAACTTTTCCCCCGTTTGTGTGTAAATATGTAAAATAGATATGGTCTCTAAAGTTTGCCGGCCGTCGCCCGTGGCGGAGGAACTGGAATTACGCCAACTCTCGAATATCTGAGCCGTTGTGTAAACGCGACGGAAGGCCCAATGACAACTGATTTATCTGTTTCGTTCTTCAAAATTTCCAAACACATTTTAATTCTATAGTTTTTAAACCACATATTCAATATATCAACACAGCCGGCAAGCTCACTAACAAAATCAACACATCTCTTTTGCTTGTTTTTAAAACGAATAATTGACAAATTAAGTTAAAAACAGCAGCAATTATTCTTTTCGATCCTAAAAAATAAACCCAATTCTTTTTACTCTACAAAGGGTCAATTCACCATTCATTAACATTGTCTAAGTCACATCCGTGGTTTTGCATGCCATCATCACCATGCTTGAACATATTGTAAATCAATACTTTGATAACAACTTTAACAACCTGATTTCTACCATTGCATTCAACCATGAAGTTATGCACATAAAACATAACTAACTATGTGCACATGGAAGAACCAAAGCTGTATTTTGTTAATAAGCTACTTTGTTGTTTATAAATATGTCGTACATATACATGGGGATCGGGCGATTTTTGCATAAGGGTTGGAAACGTGGGGGGAGGGGGTGAAGGAATGTAAGTCTTGGACGAAGTGAACGTTACAGCAGGAGAAGTTCGGTGGCTCCGTTATGTGACATTTTTCGTTTAACACAGTGCTGCAGAACACGTCTAGTCTTAGTTGTAGTGTAGTCGTGGCTATGTGTATTGCCGCTATGCTTTTCACTATCGCCACTCATTTTTTCTTCTCTTTCTTTCCTCGCGGTTCATCGTTCTTATCACTCCCTCCTCCTCCTCCTCTCTCTGCGTTTTGTTGCATCCTCTGTGGCGGAGACTGAATACGGCTAAGCCCTCCAATGCCTGAGCGTAGGTTAACCACGAGCAAAACAGCCCAAGCTATAGCTTTTAACGTGCATTTTCAAAATTCAATTACATATTTTTTGTACTGAAATTCCAACCACGCCATTTTATTATCCCATCAAAAGGCATTTTCTTTCCATTTAAAAGCCACCATCTCTAGTATACCTTCAAAATGATGCAAATGCAATTAGTTTATTTATTTTTTTTTTAAAATGATCCTTGATATCAAGCTCATAATATTTCAGCCTCTCCTTTCACCTTTTTTTCACTGAAATCCTATTCTTTTTTTCTTTCTCCCTAACCTGAATATTGAAACAACTCACTATGGCTACCCCAAATAAAATTAACAATTGAGTCTGATAAAAATTACCCACTCTCAGAAAAAATATGGGGGGGCCGTGATTTTCAAAACTGTACTAATAATGATAAATTAGCTAAGATACCTAAATTGGATCTGTCGAATAACCCGGAACTTAAAGTAACACCCCCTAAGGGGGTGCCTTGTGGGGACGCGGAGCAGCCCCGCGGACGAGCGTGAAAAGCGAGTAAAATACCATATACAATCCATTTGTATATTTTCAAAATATCAAGAACCTTTTTTATGAATATAACTTTTCTTAACTTCGCACACTTCATTATGTATGCACTAACCGTGTTACACATAGGTAATGAGTGACTTAAAATTAAGTATGGGACTTTCATGACACAGAATGATATTAATGGTTATATTGTGTACTTTCCTTACTTTTATAGTTTTAAAAAAGAATTGAAACCTTAAAATTGTTATACAATAACACTGAAGAATGTACAGTTTTTTTTCACAATTGGTCACTTGTTTTGCGGGTGTTGGTGTAGTAGTTGCAAAAAAAAAAATGCATAGAAAAAATAAGAATTTCATTACATTAAAATACATAATGAGATAAAAGTATATACAATAATAGTTTTTTTCTATCAGTCAGTGTGATGTTTAATTTATTTTAGTTATTAAGATACTAAATACAGAGTAAAAGTAGTAGAAAAGTAATTAATACAGACCTAAACTGACCTCGATAGCTGCGTCTATTCTCGTAGTTCATGTACAATGTGTAGCCCTGCTTGTTGAGAGGTGAGTCTCTGTTAATTATCAACAACTATCGGGCGGTAATAGGTGCTACGTCGCGGACAGTTTGATCGTTGTCTGTTCATTGTCCAGCACCGTCACGCACGTTCACCAATGTCATTTGTGCATAGTCTGACATCACAGCTCTCGGACCCAGTGCATCCTTCACTGGCATTGAGAAGAAGCATAGTCTGATAACTTTACCCCACTCTTCTCGTCCCTCACGGCACTGCAACTCCTTCTCTACTAGGTCCTGCCAACATTGAGTGAATGTAAGTTTCTAATGACATTTTTTTGTTTTGTGTTCCAAAAATAAATAAAAGTTTCTAAAAAATAAATGATAGTGAAGGTCTCATAATCATGAAGTATTTATTGTTGTTAAAGTAAGAAGTTTCTGCTTTACTGGTACATGATGTGTCTTAAAAATATAGGGCTCTGAGAGCTTAGTTTTAAAGTGAGAGCTATGCAACATGAACTAACAATTGCGAGTAATATTGTGTCCTTCTCTTAAAATACTGCACCCTCGTGAAAAATTTTTCAAAACCAAAGACCCCAAAGTACCAATTTGATTAAATACTACTGTCAAAATCTGACCACAAAGGCAACAATAGTCCAAGATATCCTAGGTTTGAGAGTTATGTTAATTAAAAAGGGGCAATGCAATATTGGCCAGGGTATATAGCACCCTATTATATCTATCATATCCTGCTCTTTTTCTTTCAAAATATTTTTCTATTTTATAAAAGAACCTGAGTCAGCTTCTTAAAAATCAGGGTTTGTTTGTACATATGCTGTGCCGTGGCGGGGCTGCCGTTTCTCTTAGATAGAAGACTTGAAACTGTGATCCCATAACATTCCATTGTCAATTGTAATTTTAAAAGGCTAATTTTGATGTCGAAAGTGTCAAGAGGGGGCAGTAAAGTGACAAGCTAACATTCTAGTATTTTCACATTTAGTCTCGATGGATAATCCATGTTCAAAACGACAAAAACGAGAGGGAATAAACAAATTAGTAAACAGAGGATTCTGTATAGATTAATCATACGACATTTTTCAGTTACTATACGAACACATGTAATTAAAGTTTACTATGTTGGATTGGTTAGGTTTTCAAATAACGATGGAAACTTTGTTAACATTTAACATTTGCAATATATTTGATCCATTTTGTTGGGTTTTGTTTTTTTTATTGACTTAGGGTATTGCTCTGTTGTATTGGTTTATTTAGCTGGGAAAATGAAGATTAATGCTTGAAATTAACACACATCACTTCTCACAACTTATTCATGTAAGAAGGACAGTAATAGGCCAGTTTAACAAGATCAACTTATGTGTAATGCATTATAATGTGTATTCTTCAGGAGAGTATCATGTTATTGTAATTAGTAATAGATCCATTAGACACAAGGTAATGGTATAACCTTTGACTACTGTAACTTTTCTAGTGAGAGAAGTATATTGAATTCTAATTCCAAGAGTTCTGTTTGGCCACTAAAACATTCTGGTTTTTCACACTATCTAGTGACAAACAAAAATTAAGTCAGTGATTATAATATAAATTACAAACATGATAGTAAAACAATGACTGTATACTAGAGATAAACTTATGAGACAATTATACAAAATACACAATATTTTAAAAACTTAATCGGCATAAAATTTATGTAATTACTGGTAAGATTTAAAAAATATTTACATTCTAGAAGAAAAGATATATTATAGTAGCGCTATCAACCGGCTGTACAGAACAGGAAAATTAGCTTATCAAAACAAAATATCTACCAACAAAATGCCCATATGGGTGGGAAGGTATATTCTCTTCGGGTATATGTAAGATCCAAAGGTAATAAACTTTAACGACTATAATATTTCCTTCCCAAATAACTGTGACAAACGGCATTAAGTGTACTGATATCTTAGTGTTGAACAATAACCTTATCAAAAGAAAATTATCAGAGGGTAGTGTGTTTTTATAAGTATTTGAAGACTAATTGTGTTATCCTAATGCAGTCCTTTATTTCTTTCAAAAATATGCAGAGTGTAAATCAATACGAGTACTTTTAAAGAAAATTATTAAAAAGGTTTATTATCAATGAAAACGTCCGAACTTGTATTATTAATCCAGTTCCACATATAGGGAGTATTAATATTGTGTTATTATTTTTGATATGGCAGTATCAGACTTCAGAAATTATATTTCGTCAATAAAAGTTCTTGACATGTATTAATTAAAAAACTATGAGCACAGAGGAAATAGTATGTATAAACTGGTGAATACATTTGTCAAACCAATGACAGTCTCTCCCTTCCTCCTACCTTAACTGTGTTTTGTAATAATAAACCAACTTTTTAGGCAAAAATAGGATAAAGAAGATCACATTTCAATGGATTCAATTAACAGACATTACTAGGAGTCCACTGGTTCAAAGTCATGGAGTAACCATAACAAATGAGAAAACTGTTGAAGCCAACGGAAAACCTACCAATGTTGGTCTGACCTCTCCTGAAGCTGCAGCAGTGTTCATCAGTCGAGCCGAGCTGTCCAGGGGTTACACGCGCTTTTACCCATATCCGGGAACACATCACCAGAGTATCTCATAGAACCATTCACATCGTTACCGTACTGTGAAGTACTGGGCCAAAAACAACAAAACATTAATTGGCTTGACTGTATTTATACTGGCGTGAGTTTTTGAATCAATCATTGTTCAGAAGTATACCAAATTTTGTTTAATGAAATAATAGGTGGGACCAGTTTTTTATTGCCAATTTTTGTATTTACTCCATGCTGAACTTAAAAATGTAAAATGCATGCGTTGCAATAAGAGCACATTATTTTATTATTCTTCACACACACACGACCACACACACAACACACACACACACACCAAACACACTCAACATCACAGCACACACAGGCACACACACACACACACGACACACACACACAACCCACACACACAGCACACACACACACGACATTTACATTTTTATTCACATTATTTTTATTTCCATTGTGCTGGAAAGCACCATTTCACCACTAACGATGTCGTACTTTAAAGGCCATTGATGCAGGTTTTGTTCTCGTCGATACTGAGAATTTTAAA
>NW_025785331.1:0-20184 GCF_021130785.1 Homalodisca vitripennis
TGGACACAAGTCCCTCGTCCGCAGTCGATCGTGGACATTCCACACCTATAATCCGAAACTGGACTCTTACTGGAAAAAGACTGTTTATTTCGAATAAAGAAGTTAATTTGAGTTTTTAGGACTTTTTTGAACACTTTGGAAAAACAGGGGACCTTGAGAGTTCGCTCTGTACGCATGTGTTATTTCACCGTAGTTTACCTTTCTTAAAAATAGGTACTACTTTAGACATTTTTAACTTAGGGGGAAAACTTCACCTACAATAGACAAGCATTCTATACATTTAGCCAGTGGATGAGCTATTTGCATCGATTACAACTTTTCTTCAGATTACTTGACGATTTATGCCATTTTAGTCACAGCTTCCCGAGGATTTAAAACCCTGAAACCAAACGACTCACTTCTCCACCATTCACTGGACGCCAATTGTTGAGCCGGGAAATGGGCTGCCGGGGTACTGCGTTGCAGCAGATCGACAGCAGAAGATGATGGAAGAGTGAGGCACTCTGTCGTATACTCGTCCACAGCACTGATGCAATACATTACTGAAGGTCTCAGCATCGGTTTGCACATGGATGTGATGGTCTATCTCTGCCGGTTTCACGATTCACAATAGTCCAAGCAGCCTTACACTTGTTATACGCTGTATTAATGAATTCTTCATTTGACTCACCTTCTCGCAACTTGTAAAGCTTGTCTGTAGGGTCCTCATCGCCCCCCACTCCCTTGGCTGACTTTATATGCTTCTATGTCAGCATTTTTGTCTCTCAGATATGCACCGCGACGGACAAAAGCAATATGCATTGAACGGTCTTTCATGAGTTTTTAGATGAGGAGAATACCATGAGTTGTGCTTTCGTCTGGACTTAAGAGGTTTAACGCTTGACTGGTAGATAGCACATTCATCACTATACAGATAAAGATATCGTGAATTTTTTCATACATAGACTCAGATTCCAAAACCACTAAGAGCTGAGTCCCAATCTATTAAACTTAAGGTGCGTGAAAAATCGGCAAACAGATTTGGGGAAGTCCAGTCGATATTCAATGGAAACGATTTTCATTTGTTGAGTTCCGATTTCCAACAGGGACTACCGTGTTCTCAATTTTGTGTTTGCCTCAGTTATCTCCATACTCAGAAAAACTGTGGATCTGATATGGACCAGCCATGAACTTCATACTTTGTAAGAAGAAGGATCCAGGTTGGTAGCAATGTTGTTCGATGCAAGATTTGCACTCTGTAGGTTTAAAATTAGTGCAGTATAATCCTGCAGACCAGTAGTACATTGTGCCAACTGAGAAGCAATGTTCCCAGTACTATGAACTTCATTATTTTAAAATCCGACCGATCAATGTGACGGTTCAATACCAGGTCACAACAAAATTGAACAAAGAAATCTAGATGCAAGTCAAGTTGTTCAACCGACATATTTGTGTCATTACTACCACTTGGCTTGTAGATAGATGCAATTATCATTTTATGGTTCAATAGTTAATCGCACAGACTTCAAAATTCTTCTCATTACAGAATTGCTTCACATTAATTACTCGAAAGCTAAACAGAGGTCTTTAAAATAAATAAGAATAAGAATAAGAATAAGAATAAATTTATTTTCTCAGGATAACATAAAAATACATACCAGGAGTTACAGGAGCGTGAAAAAAAAATAAACAAAACAAAACAAAAAAGACTCTCCAGGTCTGACCTTAATGAAGAAAAAATATATCATTTTATACATAACACTAAAAAAAAAAAAAAAAAAAATAATCCATTTGTCCAAATTGTTAAGTCTTAACTACTATGTACATTAACAGCAACTACAATATGAATGTTAATTAAAGGATACATCAGATAAAAGCTAACACAAAATACACAACTAGAGGGATAAGAAAAACTAATAACCTTTTTAATATGTACATATAAAACATTATTTTAAATCCTGAGAAAATTTAGGGCCTCCAAGGCAAGCCTGTTTAGAGGGGACTCCGTGTAATTATATTATTAAATAACTAAAAAAATAATAAAAAGTTCAGACTGTTAAATTTAAAAAGAAAAAAGTCCCTATAATGCCTATTTTATTGAAATTTTGTAATCATGTGTAAGATTAATACATGCTACTGGAAATCTATGTTCAGGGTAAATTTTGTGGACAATGCTTGGAAAATTAATGAAAATTTAATTCATTTATTCCTGAACCTCAAATTAAAACCTCAATGTCGCAGAAAGAAAACAACCATTGTTTTAATGTCTTCAAAAAACAGGAATTTGAATTTTTAAATTTTATTTCATTAGCGAATTTTGTTATAATATTATTGGGGCTAAAAAATAAGTAAGTTTTAGTATAATAAAAAATGTTTTTTGTGGTTTAGTGTGTTCTATAGTGATTTGCTATTGCGAAGTTTAACCCTATACTCATTAATGTCAAAACATCCGGTAGGGTTCCACTCTTAATCGTAGAACCAACTTTAAGGTTTTGTACACAATCCAGAAATCTTAGAGGTAAAATATTAAGGCTGACAAAATAGAAGGGGAATGAGTTATCAGTTTTAGGTTTTTTTACTATAATTCTAGTAAAATGTTTTTGATGTTTCAAAATAGGCTGTAGCTTTGTCTTGTAAGTGCACTCACCCTCAAACACGAGAATACCAGTAGTCTAAACCGACTGTTTACCAATGATAAATAAAAAAGACGTAATATCTCTTTGTCACAAAAATTCGGCAGAAAATAAAACAATAAATCGTTATAATAATTTTAATTTAGATTCACAAAACTAATATGTGGTTTTTCCTGTTTAATTCTCTGTCCTAACACTACGCCTAGTTATTTAACTTCCACTTGCTTCTGCAACCGGTTTACAAAGATAAATTGCAAATAGAATTATTGACAAAGACAATTTAAACACATTATAAATAATTGCACCGGCGTCAAAATGCACCTTGACCTCTTAAACATAAAATTTTATATAACATTGTCTTCTCTGGGCTAAGAACCATTCTGTTTTTTACAAAACCACCACTCTTTAGCGCTTTGAGAATCAACATTCATAGCAAGCATCTATATCACCCCAGTTGGAGCTGGAATAACACAAAGCAGTGTCGTCAGCATACAAGTTATTCTACCATGAAGTCTTGACACTTCAAAGATCCAATTGATGTAAATTAAGAAAAGAGTAGGGCCTAAAACTGATTCCTTGAGGTATCACCACACTTAATTTCACCCATTGCACCTGAAAAACTCCATTAATTTTTACACCACTGTCTTTCTACCATTTTAAATAATCTTGAAACCAATTTAAATTAACAAAACTTCCCCTTATCCACAGTTCAAACATTTTTCCCAATAATATTCCGTGGATCAACAGTGTCAAAGGCTTTTTTTATGTCCAATATAAAACATAGCGCCCACTCAAACATGTTTGTTTTGGTACAAGTCCTCTCAGATATTCAATACATCAATGATAATTAAAAAGTGTAGTGTTCGGTGCTCACGCCCACTCTCTGAACCCATACTGATTGCGACTAAAAAACTCCGTCTCTCCATAAGTGAGGAAAATTAATCAATTTATTTCGCCTTCATAACTTTTCTCTAAGAAGACCTTAGAATATGGTAACGAATACCTCAAAGGAGATAGGGCGGGGGGGGGATTTAGTTGCTACAAAATTGTTTTGAGGGGGCCTTTCTTGTGAATCGGAAATAACAACTGCTGTACCTTCATATTTTTCCGGAAAAACTCCTGTTTGAAAACTTAAATTTACTATAAATAAAAGAACATAACTAAATTTTAGGGGAAATGTGTGTTTAATTAAAGTTGAACTAATTTCCGTCTTAATCTCGGGAGACTTGCCCATTTCTTTAATGGTAGTTGACAGCGTCTTGCAAGTGTCCTGTAAGAGTACAGGTTCCAGACAACATAGAACGCAATTTCGTAATTCTTAGGAGAAAAGACCCGGCATAAGGCAAAAATTCCACAATTTGTCGGTTCTTCACTTATACTGTCGGCTTAAGACTAATCTCCAACATACACCGTTAGGATAATAAGTTTGTTGAATTTATCAGCTATTATTTTAGGATTCTCTAGTATATTTCATTTTGTCTATTTCCAATGAATAAATCCCATTTGTTTACTTTTTTTGTACCAGTTAATTTCAATTTTAAAAAATATTCCCCCCCAAGTTTGTTTTTGGGTTACCTTTGCTTTTTTTTCAAAAACAGATTTTTGATTAATAAGCATTTTTTAGATCTTTTATGTCTTTGTTCAGTTTATTTTCGAAAGCGTACGAATGAAAAAAATATTAAACCTGTACTCTCTTGTTGGTTTCTGTGCTTTTTATAATTCTTAATACAGTTTATTTCATAAATATGATACGCTTACAGATTCTCCATCGTTGATACCAAGGTTTTCAACTTAACTCATTTCATTTATCTTAGTTCTATTTCTTTTAAATTTTGCTTTAATTGCACTAATTCGCAAACTTGCAACAAATCATAAAAACTTATCAAAAGCAATCAGACGCGTTTTCCGTTTCCATACATCTTGTGCTCCAGTCAGTTTGGTCGAGGAACTATCGTTAAGAATATTTATAGTTGATGCGGTAATGTTTAACTTGTGCTATCAGCTGTTCGAGGACCGGGTTGGAGGAGGGGCGCCCCCCCTCAAACCACTCACCCCCACACGGCTGTCAGGCGAGGTGGTCGGTTTATGTTGAGGGCATGACTCTACCGCACGCACATGAATCATTGGTCTTGTCTTTGCAGGCCCAAGTTTAACATAAACATGATCAAATGTCATGTCTCAGACGCTCTGCAAATTCTTGTAGGCTTCATTGAATCATCGACTCAAATCCATTGGACTAGCCTTCAACATTTCGTAATCGTTATACTGCACTACTATTGAATTAGTAAATTAATGTTCATGTCACCAATTATACAAGCACTTCTTTTTAATTTTTAGTTCATTTTTCTAAAATATGTTTGTAGCTCAGATAAAAATCGCAGGAAAAGAATAATGTTGCAAACCTGTATATAGCATAAAAATAAAAAACCATTCATATGATATCAATTTTAACGGAGAACACGATAAAAACATCTGCTGGTTTGAAAAAATAATTAGTAGTTGAAATAATAATTTACACTTTTAACAAACGAGTCGATGAAGACATAGACAGCGACTCCACCAGCTCTATATTTATTATTACATTTTAAAAATAGCGTATAGCCATTAACATTTGGTACAGGATTCGACTTCGGAATCTTTATATCCATATCTCACGGGAAAGGAATATATAAAATTCGGTAGTCGTCTTTTATAAGAAGATAGGCTTTGTGTACTAGGCAGGCTATCAAAAGTTATTGCCTCATCGCATGGCAGAATATTTTGATGAATAACCATAAAAGTTCTCTATCGGAAAACCAAAATTTATCTCTTCTCAAAACTAGTATCATTAATTAAGTTCAATTTTTTTTTTATTATTATATAATAAATTTTGGTACTGCCACCTTTAGAGATAAAATCTAAAACTAAAAATATTACTAATACATAGTTCACAAAAAAAAATTCATAATTAGACTTTCATCTAATTACACAGCAAATTTTTAAAAAGTTAATGGAATCAATTAATTAAATTACATACTTTACCAAATACAAGTAAATTAGTACTAAAGCCTTTCTATATGGTGCAGCCTGGGTTACATTACTTGTGATGGACAGGTGCATTGTCCTCTTGTTCTTAGGAAAACTTTTTCTCCTCCCTCGGGTGCCACTACGATTACTTGTACCACCTTTGTCCTTTTTCGCCCTGGGACGGGCGAGCGCATTACAACCTCCTCCTTGAACGGTGTCAGTGGGACTCCGTTGAGGTAGATTGTTGGGAGTCCATAGCCATTCCATGATTGACCGCGTTGAGGAAGATCCCTCTTCTGATGCTTCACTCTTCTGGAGTTTCCTCCCTTGTCATAGGCCGGACGGATCAACAAACACTTTCACAAATGATCGACCACTGGGGATACCTCATGCGAGCCGCATCATTCTCTTCTCGTCCCCAGATGGACGGTTGACAAGCGTCGATCATCGTGGCGCGTTGATGTCCCATGTTATACCGCCTTTCCCAAACTTTACCCACGATTGTCAACCACGTCGTTCGACAGTCTCTGTAGGCTCCTCAGGTGATGCCCTGGGATCTCGATGCAGTTCCCTCCTGGGAGTACATCTCATTGTTCCTCTACGCGGCGTCTCCTCAAAGCAGCAATCTCATTCCTCACACGGCTTTATTATCTCCGCCTCCAACCTTCTCCACTCCCTTCCCTATACTTCTTTCCATTTCATCTCACACTGGCTCCTCAAAATAGCAGCCAGTTTCGGCGAGGTTGGTGTCAAGGCTCCTCATGTTGATTTATTTGAAGTCCAGCAAAATTATTACACTTTCTGGTCAGAATTTTATTTCATTGGATTGGCCTCGCCTGATGACATCTTCCAAGTGCACTGTTTACCTTGCTCAGGCCTGTACTTCCAGTCTCATTGACTGCGGACCTCGTCGGATTGCAGCCACATGGGCTTGCACCTCCAGGGCGATTG
The DNA here is from genome assembly GCF_021130785.1 of Homalodisca vitripennis. Lineage (NCBI taxonomy): Eukaryota > Metazoa > Arthropoda > Insecta > Hemiptera > Cicadellidae > Homalodisca > Homalodisca vitripennis. The sequence continues at coordinate 6,570 of NW_025785331.1, forward strand.
TTCCTCATTAGTGAGAGTCTACGAGATATCCAACTTTGCTCATCGTTAAAAATCACACACCATGGTTTAATAGGCAGCACCACCATTGTGTTGCGTGCTTTCTGACAAAAATTGGACGCTAGGGTTGATGGAAACCACAAATAAATTATATAACTCATAATTATTTAAAAGGTCCTAGCCAATGTTCCACGAAGCAAAAAAATGAGAAAGCTGTCATACGAAAAAAATACATTTTCAATGGTCTAACACTTTGTTCGTGGAGGACATTGCACGTTACCGGTATACAGAATCCGTAGAGTATAGGTAGAAATTGCTGGTCATTAGGATCAGGCAGTACCCATCGTCCGAAGAAGTTGAGAGGCAAAAGGGTCCTTCAGGAGACCCCTGAATCACTATATCCAGTATGAGGAGTAAAAGTATTTATGGGAAGTGGATTTAAATTATTAGTGCTGTTTTTATCGCATAGAGACTTATTTAATTTTTCTCCACTGGCTGGAATCGGATGGGACAAAAAAAAGGTTCCCCTGCAGTCAGAAGAGATTCAGGCGTGAGCGAATGAGTTGAACAGACTAAAGATAGAGGAGACGATGGAACAACAGGTTGATGTTGATGAAGCAATGCAACGTCATTACGACCAGGCAGAGGCGGGAAATCGGTCAAACTTGAGAATGACGAATCGCCAGTCTGGAGGCCAGAAGGACCAGACACTGACAGAAAACTGGATCAGGAGCCCTAGATGGTGTTGTTGCCTTATTTCCTTTCTGTACTGCCCATTTTTCAATAATATGAAATATATCGTTGGCCTATGTTCTTTTTACCTGCGTGATTAAAATGCAAGCCTCGGAATAAGTGACGGTGTTTGGAACCCAAGTTCAATAGCTTCATGTTTGGGAAATTAATTGTTAGTTCCTTAAAATTTTTGTTGACTGTTCTTATATTGATATTTTCTCTACAATAAGGACTAAGGTCAAATCTTGTGGGGACTGTAGAGACGAGGAAATTCACTTTGGGTAAGGATTCCAACATAGTTTCGTATGCCTCAACGACTCGTCGAATATTTTTGTCGGGCCGGTCCATGTTGTTAGTCCCAGCAATGCAAATAAAAAATTCGGTTTCCTTTATGTATTCCTTGTCGGCACTGACCGATTTGACAATTTCTTCAATAAGGGCGCCTGGTAGAACTGAACTAGGTTTTAGTAAAGTTGTTTTAGAATTGAATTTTTTATCAAGAAGTTGATTAAGACACTCTCCCGTGGCTATCACTGTACAATGATACAGATATATTAAAATTTCTCTTCTGCTTTATATTTTGCCGTCTTTTTGAACGGTCCGCAACGAATTTTCAAAATTTTCATCGTTACCTACCATTTTTGGAGAAATAATTTCATGATGTTCAGATATATTAGCGAGAGGGAGATATTTGTTAGATGTGGGTACAGGAGGCACTGGCGCTACCTGAACAACAGAATCGAGGAACGGCGTTTTGTTCATCATTCTATCAAATTCATCATTATTCTTGTTTAGGGTTTCAATCCTAACATTTAAACAGTTGATTTTGTCATTCAAAGAATACTATTATTTCTTGGTTGGTTTTATTTTCTAATGAGAGGATAGATAGTTCGGATTTAAGACTTTCAATTTCGTTTTTTAATTTATCATTTTCAGTTGATAACTTATTTGAGTCGAATAAACAGGTACAATTGCTGCTTCGAACAGCGATGCTTTGTTCTTGTTCGATTGTTATTGCTTGGACTTTTTCAATTAAACTGTTTCTTTGGATTACTAATTCATTAATATGAGCAATCAGTTCATCTTTAGATTTCAAGCATAAATCGTCTGTTTGGGATTGTCTGTCTACAGTTTTTGGCACTAGCAAGATTTGAGAGATCATCGGAGTAGATACTGGAGTACTGTTGACAGATGAGGGCTCAGTCGATGACAAGACAGGAGTCAAAGATCGCATAATAACGGGGTGTTTACCGGTGTGCGAGTTTTTACGGCTTAGTATCTCTGTATAATCAGAAGTATTGCGAACTGACGCCGAACAGTCCTTCCCAAGACACCTCCAACTAACCTCACCACTGACCAGCGCCCTGTCATAGCGATATTTGTAACGCTCAATAATAATGCATGCTTTGCCATTTTTAGTTTTCTCTATTTGAATAGATGGTCATGATATTAATATTATGTTTAATTCAATTCGGTATATAAGCCCACCCCGGTAGCAAGTACCTGAAAGATAGAGAATAACATAAATATGGGTGTGGTATCAAGAAAATACAGGCCTGCGGCGTAGCTAGAAATGTCTCAGTATCAGCGAAGATATCTAACAAATCAGCCGTTATCAGTGAGCGGAACAGGGATTCCCCGCGGGACAGTAGTAACCCAGGCGGCGGCTGCACTGCAATGCGCGAGACAGATGCGTACTGATTTGATCAGTTCATATTTATACCGGTTGATCCATCTTCGTGGAATTCATTAAGCACGATGGATTTCACTTCTAACCTCCACTAATTACGTTTCATACAATGAAGAACAGTGTTCTACTAAATTGGCATGTATCATAACCAATACAAGAACTAAATAAAAGTTACCTGATTTAGTTACTTAATTGTCCGATAACATTTCATTATAGACTGCGCAACACTTTAAAATTAATTTATTTCGGGAGAATTAAACACGAGTGTCACTCGGAGGTACCTGAGTACCAACCTGATTAGTGGAAACCTCTATAATGATTAGTAGAAACCTGGAAAGGTCTTAGGTAGGCCCCAATAAAAAGAAAATCTGTAATAATATTAATTCTTTTATGCTTCATTCATGAATATATTTTGTTTCTAGTGTTAAATAAAAAATTTGATAGTGAGATCCCTATTTAAAGAGATCTCCAACTAAAAACCATGTATGTGCAAGGGGGAAGGTAACACGTAGGTGGTTTCGCTAGTCATCCCTTCAGGCTTTCAATAGAGTGCATGAGCTGCTGGGAGGTAGTATGGTTTGTGGTAGGCATATACGGAGGGTAGGGATACTGGTGGATATTGGCCTCCTGCGGGTTTGCCAACAAACCCTTGGCCCATATCACCATAGCCTCCACGGCCATGGCCTATACCTGCGCCTGCGTGCACTCCTAGCAGATTTGCACCGATCCCGAGTCCGAAAAGCGAGTCCAAGGAACGCAGAGGAACTCCTTTATTCTTTGGGTTTGCTCCATGTTTCTTTAGTTCTTCTAAAGCTGGGATCACGCTGCTAGATGTTGTGGGAAGTGTTTCTATGGAGCTGTAGTCTTCTTCCTGAAAATGATAAATATAGTATGTGTTGTGTATGTACTATATAAATATCAACAGGTACTACAATATTGTAGACAACATATAATATTATATGCATAAGTGCTATTGTCACATTGTTTGACAGCATAAATAAAAACTATTTATATAATGATCATATTTTTCATTAATGCATTGTATAGATTCTCTAAGTGTCTATATATAAAACTTCTCTTATCATAATCAAAATCATAATTTTTTCAGTTTGTAAAAGAGTTCACAGAAGCGAAATTAGGGCCAAGTGGCCCTTCCTTGCATTTAATACTCAAAAAGCAACTTTTTTATAATATATATGTAATAAATTAAATATAAATAGAATTTAAAAAATTTGATATTTATTCCTATTACATAAAATACATGTTTATTACTGTCCAAATTTTCTGGAAATGTAGTATTATTTATCATAATTACTCAAGACATTTTATAATAGATACCTACATAGTTATATTTATTTAAAATAAACGTAAAGTATATGATTCCGAAGATATTTTACATCTTTATTATATATTATAATGACACCATGAAATATAGTTTAATATGAGATGCCTCAGTTTTTAATTCTATACTACTGCCAGGCTATTTCTCTTAATTATTAAACAAAATTAAGCGTTGCTCATTGTATAGTTTGTAAACACATTTTAGTTTTTGGGAAACTCAAACATATAGATATTCCTGTTATAATGATATTCCCTGACTTTCCTCGTACATAAGTACGATTTCAAGAGGCTAATGATACCGCTTATTAATGCTTATATATATTTAATGCCTAATAAATTTGAAAATAAATGCAATGATCATAAGGCATCAAAATAAACATATTAACTTTCTAAACAGTTTGTATTCTCTCCGGTTAACCTACTGTTGTGTATGGATTACAAGCTTTGCAAATTTATATGTAGGCCTATTACCAATATATTTTTAACATAAATATTCATTTACGTTGAAATTAATTGAAAATTAAAATCATATAATCTATAAATATAATAACTTAAATATTACTTACCGTTGTATCGCTGCAAACAATCGCTACCACCAGGCAGAAACAGATAAGTTTCTTAAACATCATTTCCTGTAACAACAACTTAAATATCATTTCCTGTAATTACTTAAACATCATTTTCTCTAACAATAACGTAAAAGATAGTTTGTTTTATCATCGTGTCTTTAATATTTTGACTCTTTACTCCTAAGAACAATGATAAACAGTCGCTAAAGCTCAAATCCCATGGAGTGGCGTGCTTCATCACCAAACTCGGTTGTTGATTTTATAGAATGAAGCTGCAAGCAATATTATAGTTTATTATATTTCAACAATGGTTTTTTTTTACCAAATTAGTTGTCGATTATCCAAAAAATCTGTATCAAATTTATATAAAAAACAGGTCAGATATAAAATAAATATAATGTAGAAAATTTCAATCTGACAAAAAATATTATTATAAATTATAACTACTTACGTGGTGTATTCTTGAGCGAGTGAATCGAGACTGAATGTAGTCAGAAGTATAATCGTCTCTTACTGAAAGGTACAAAAGAAAACCATAAATATCCCGTGACAGTTGTGATATCAAGAACAGATATTTTCCATTGTTTTATCCTGATTGGCGTGACCAATAATTTATGTTTTCTTGTTCCGCTATTGGAAAAATACAAAATGCTTAAAATTAATAACGCTCGATATCAGTATGGTTGAACAGAGTTTGATAGTTTTAGTGTTGGTTTCTATAATTGAAAGCTTATCGGTACCAGTATGAAAGTAATTAAATATAATCATACGATGTTTTTCATAGTTTAGCACAAAAAGTTGAATTTTCTAGTTTAAAAACAAAAAAATAATGGGATATAAATAAAAGAGCTAAATAGAATTAAAATAAAATATATTTTCTCATCATATATATATACATAGTTTGTTAATTTATGTTGAATTAATTAAAAAAACATTAACAAATTTTCAAATAAATATACTTTTGGTTTATAATGGGGCGCCATTTTAACGGTTTCAAAATTGTATATCTCTATAAACTGGTAATAGTAAATCACAAGTATAATAATAATCGTTTATTTTAAATGTGAAAATAGCACATTAGATTTGTTGTAAATAGTTTAAAAAATAAAATAATTACACTTATTTTAAGTTTAATGTATTTAAGCTTTCTTAGCCAAAGTATATTTGTAGATCCAAGTAATGACTTTTGTTTAACTATTGGTCTTTGCACCATTAATAGGTGTTTGCTAATTAATAATCTAAGGTTATCAATTGCTCTCACAATAGGTGTTTCAAAAATAAGACTACGAAGTGTTCATGAACCTTCTATTTGAATTTAGCTTGTAATTGACGATAACGGACACTATTTATACCCATAAATTTGTAATTATTTCTAAGATTGTTTTTTTTTACAACAATGAGGAGTACGTTTATATGCATTTGTAATATGGCGCTGGTTAGGGGCACGGAAACAATTTGTTGACTGACTTATCCCTAATAGGAAAACTTGTTGACGATGTTTATCACCGTTTATGATTTGCCTTATTAAAAAGTTAAAATCTGTTTTTTTTTAAACCTCTATATCTTAAAGTCTGATTAGTAAATATTAAACTTATGACATTTGTAATTATTTGATTATAATTATTATTATAAGATACTATTTTACAATAAAATATATTGTTTCTTCATCGATAACTTTGATCATCGAGATAATTAAATAATAATTCAAAAATTTATAGCAGTATTTTTAATTTTCCGTGACACTATACCATTAAAACTTTACTAAGTGTTAAAACTACTGTTTAAGTACAAATTTGGAGCTTTATATTACACTTTTTGGTTTTTCATTCTGTTGTGCGAATACTATGAAGGTTAAGACGTATAATTAAATAAAGTCACAAACTTATCGGTCGTGCACATCTTTTCAGGATTTTACGCTAGGAGGTTTAGACCTATAGGTTTAGGATATTTAGTATTCACACAAATCCATGATAATCCAAACATATCCTATAATTTTATATATATATATATATATATATATATATTATATATATATATATATTAATATATATATATTACACACACACACGCGTCCTTGCGCGCACGCAAACACAGACAAACTTACACACACACACACACACACACACACACACACACACACACACACACACACACACACACACACACACACACACACAAAATAATGGATTGTTCCCGAGAGTTTTTCCATATATTTTATGAAGAAAATTAACACTTTGCCTAGCACTGGCAAAACAGGGTCTTGTATGAATTTTAAGCAGACCTAAAGTCATTAAAAACCCTGTAAGTTTACTGACTATTTAGTTGCATGACTATTTTGTAGAGACCCTTCTTTACATAATAATTATCCATGCCGAAAAGTTTCCACAGTTTATAAGAAAAACCTTAATACGGAACAATTTTACAGTCAATTATAAACCATTAAAACAATGAATACAACAATAAAAGATTTGGTTTTATAAGGTAAGCGGGAATTCTTAGTTGAAATTGCCTATTTGAGTGCTTGGCAAATATCTTCAATAAACCTAACATATCATTCCTAATGATGTCCTAATTAACGTCCTTGATGACGTAAATGCAAGTGTTGAAATAAATATGATAATAGTTTTTACATAAGCATGGCCTGATTGCTCATATTTTGCTTCATTGTTTTAATAAAAAGGGCCTTTTTTGTATAGTGAAAAAAGATATTTCACTATCATGCAGATTATCTTGCATGAGGCTCCATATTTAATGATATTCTTGTCTCAACCTTAATCTTTGGCATTCTCTTACCTCTCTAGTGCCAAATGACGACATTTGGAAGTATCTATTGTATACAGGGCCTTTTTTGTATAGTGAAAAAGATATTTCACTATCTTGCAGATTATCTTGCATGAGCCTCCATATTTAATGATATTCTTGTCTCAACCTTAATCTTTGGCATTCTCTTACCTCTCTAGTGCCAAATGACGACATTTGGAAGTATCTATTGTATACAGGGCCTTTTTTGTATAGTGAAAAAGATATTTCACTATCTTGCAGATTATCTTGCATGAGGCTCCATATTTAATGATATTCTTTTTTCTCAACCTTAATCTTTGGCATTCTCTTACCTCTCTAGTGCCAAATGACGATATTTGGAAGTAGGGTAAGTGGGAATACTTAGTTGAAATTGCCTATTTGAGTGCTTGGCAAATTTTCAATATACTAATATTTCGCTCCTAATGATGTCTAAATTAACGTCCTTGACGACGTTAATGCGAGTGTTTAAATAAACATGATAGTAGTTTTTACCTAAGCATGCCTGATTGCTCGTATTTTGCTTTAGCTTTTTATTTTGTTTTATTTATTTTATTTAATTTTCATGCTATAAAACAGGAAATACACCCAATTACATTATAGCAGTACTAACAAATCAAAATGTTAAATAAGTGGTTTGAGTCCTAGTCCCATCTCTATTGTATCACTGGAATATTTATAAACAAAATAACTATAAATAAATATTATTCTAAACGTTACATAGGCACTATTATAAAATAAATAAACAATAAATATAATACACATTCAGATAAATAACAAATACAGTACCTATATGGTAATGACAATATTAGAAATTAGAAATTAGTTTAAATAAATTAATGGAATTTTAATTAATAAATTAATAATAAATCAACATTTAATAAATATAGCTTGAATTTAAGAAATTGTAAAAGAATAAATATGCTAATTAAGGACTGGTACACAAAAATTAATGAAATGCATTTCTCTTTAAAGATATTCAAACTGTCGAAGTGAAAATCAATGTCGGATCCATCCAAAAGCATTGCGTTATAACCCCTCATCATCCGCAACAGAGGAAAAGATGATCGCATCACTGTGCGTGAGTAAGGAAATTAAACAAAAACTTGTTTCTGCTGTTAAAGTTCTGTACGCGATAGCTGAGGGTCCCCAAACAGTACGCGTCATCCACCCGACCACGGACCAGGCCCCACAAATGTACTTGCTCCAAGATCCGTCTCCTCAGGCTCAGGCTCGTCAACCCAAATATCTCCAACAGCTCATTGTAAGGAACTAAATACGTGTAAACATTAAAACACTTGAAATATAAATATCTCAAAAATTTCTTTTGCACTCTTTCAAGCATATCATTATAAATTAAATGTGTAGGATTCCATACAATTGGCGCGCGTTTTCAAGTCTCGATCTGACCAAGGATGTGTACAACACCATAAAAGACCAGATTTTTCTAAAATTCACACCTTGTCTCGTAATAAAGCCCATCATTCTACTTGCAGCATTCACGCAAATTTCTATAAGAGTACTGAACGATAATTCGTTATCAACTGTAACGCCCAAGTCTTTAACTAAACTGAATCTTGCAATTGACTGTCCATTTAAATTGTAGTTGTGTATTATGGAACTATTTGATTTGGTAAAAGACCTTACATGGCACTTTGCGGTATTAAAATTCATTTTATTTTGGCTAGCCTATTTATAGACATTATCCAGATCAGCTTGTAGTATTTCAGCGTCCCTTATTGAAGAAATGTAATAAAAAAGTTTTAAATCGTCGGCAAATAACAAAGAATTTACTGTTTTAACGTGGTCACACAAATCTTTAATCGTTAATTAAGTATAAACAAGGACCTAAATTTGACCCTTGAGGTACCCCAGATTGCACTTTTAATACAAAAGGGCCTTTTTTGTATAGTGAAAAAGATGTTTTTTAAGTCGATGTTGCTATAGTTTAACATAACTATTTTAATGTCAGCTTTTTCTTTATGTAATTGAATGTTCTGGCTAAGCTACCATTCTGATGATCCGGTTCAAACCAATGTTACAACGAAGGATGGAGCTGCAGTCGCTGTATGCTGCTTGGGTCTCCCTGCCTCTCGGTACTTCCTCTATGTATCGGCCTACACAGGATATATACATTGGTATTGGGAGGGAAAAAATACCCCTTTATCCTGAAATTCCACAAACAGTGGTATATTAAAATATTAAATTACTTTTTGTGTATGTTAATAATTAAGTACACCATCTACGATACAGGCCTGGAGGAGAACTATCTATAATATATGTATATGTGATCAAATCATTTTATGTTTTCATATAAGATGAGAACTAACAATGAGATAGTAAAAAAATCAAAATTTCGTGATCTTAACAAATAAAAACCTTTTTAAAAAATAGTTAAAATGTCGGATTTTGTTGTTAACTTAATTTGACAGACATTAACTCTTGAAGTCTCAAATTAATGATGTGTGGAGGGCATTTTGCAACACTCGCAAACACTTGAAAGCTATTCGTTCTGACTAAGTATTGCTTCTAGTTATTTACATATTGTTTGTCCCTCAAGATATTTTGAATATAATAATATAGGTATTTGTTTTATAAATATAATAATAATAATATAATAATTAATAATATCACACTTTATTGCGTTAACAAATAATAAAATTGCATACAAACGTCATTAAATATTTAAATAATAAAAAGGTAGGCCTACACTTCATTCACTCACGCACAGTCCACATGTTTATCTCATTCACTCTTATCTTCATTCTCACCAGACAATCCTGCAACTGCCACACCAGAACCAGAGGATTTGATCGTGTTGTTAGTTTTGGAATTTCGTCCCAGCGGATCTCCATAAACTCGTCAACGGAGTAAAAACACCCTCGACATCAAAAGATGTCTTAGCCGAGTTAAAAATTTTTTTGTCATTCAATTGGTTGATCTCTTCAGGAAGCTTATTGATTAGCTTGACACCAACCTCAGACGGTAAACGTTCGAATGATGCAGTTCTGTGTTTTTGAACGCGGGAAAATTGTCCCTGCCTCTAGTCCCATACTGGTGAACGTCCCTGCCTTGAACCAAGTTACACTTAGAACGGGCCAGTACAGGACAACCTCCAGGATATAGAGACAAGGCAAAGTCAGCAATCCAAGCTCCCTGAAGGTGATTTTGCATGAATCTCTGAAGTTCAATTTTGAAATGATTTGGACAGCTTTCTTTTGACTTTCTAAATACACGTTCAAATTTGTATTTAGAACAGCTGTCCCACAGTCTCAAACCGTATGTCAGATGTTGATATACCAAGCCAAAGTAGGCCGTTTCTTATTATATCCAAAGAGCAGAATTTTTTAAGGTTCCGTAAGACATAAATTGCCTGAGGAAACCTTTGAAAAAAATGCCGTCAATGTGATCGTCCCAAGTCCAGCCCTCGATCTAGGTGCATTCCGAGGAACTTGGTGGGATCAGTTTCTTCTATTAGAACATCATCGGCCATCACGGTAGCGAAGTTTTCAGGTTCTTGCTGCCGAAGAAAGAAATTGACGACGCTTGGTTTGGAACTGTTGGCCCTCATATTTAGTGTTGAAAAATACTGACCACATGAATTCAGTTCTACAAATGAGTTGATTTCTAATTCATGTTTTGTTTTTGCTCCGATACAGAGAGTTGTATCGTCAGCATACTGAATCATCTTCCCTGTAAGGATCGATGAGTTCAATCTGTTGACGTACACAAGGAATAGAACAGGTCCAAGCATAGATTCCCTGTGGAACACCGTAAGTCATTTAAACCTTTCCTGACAGGGTATTCGCAATCTGCACACACTGGCTTCTATCCCTGAGGTAAGACGAGATCCATTCGTGTGGCAGACCTCGAACACCACATGTCATCAACTGGTACAACAGTGTTTCGTGATGTACACAGTCGAATGCTTTAGAGAGGTCTAGAAATATGCTTAGCACATGTTCTCTTCTCTCCAGGCCCATCGACAAACTGTAGATCGATTGAGGTCTGGTGACCGCATTCGATTGGGTGGATTTGGTGTGTTTTTCTGAAACCGAATTGTTTTCCGGAACAGAGGATTTCAAAACGATCAAGAATAATTTTCAAATCTGACAAGAATAAATCTTTTCAAGAACTTTACTCCATGACTGGGAGGATTTGAAATTGGACGATAGAGCTTGCTTGCAAAGGCAAAGAGATCGTCTTTTTGAAAATGGTGTGTGGACTATTCGCAGATTTTCAAAAAGGGAGGGAAAAAATGCCTTTTTTGCGAAAGAAAAGTTGGTCAAATTTGTGAGTGGAGCCAAAATATGCTTAGAGCAACCGTTTTGAGACAGCCACACAGGACATGCCGTTGATGTTACAACATGATTTTTTTTGGTTTCAATCCCTGGTATCACGCGGGCCACCTCTTCCTCACTCACAGGAGACCAGTATGCCATGTGATGAGACCGGATCCCATCGATGGCACTTTCGCTGCAATTGAAGCCTTTGGAATGATGGATTCAAGTGATGCAACAGATGAAAAAAATGATTTTGAATTCACTTGCCACTTCTAGAGGGATGTTGAAATAAACTTCGTCCTGGATTTTGAGCTTTGAAATTTGGGGAATGTTTTTGATCAATTTGGCTGTGTTGTTACAATTTTTTTAAATAATGCCCCAATAGCAGTTTTGGAAAAGTTTTTTCACCCAACTTTTTCAATTTTGTTTCAATTTTACGTGGCTTTATGCAGATTTTATTGTATTGTTTTCCGAAAATTGCTCTTGAAAATTTATAAAAAAAGTTTTAAATTGTTATCATTGTCGGTTTGCTAATGTAAATCGAATGGTAAAATTTTAGCCGTTCCTCGTAATTCCCTAAAATTTCTCTTCGTCACCCAAGAATTTTTTGTTTTTGCTTGTTTGCGGTTCTTTAAAATATTTGAAAGGACAAGTTTACCATTTAAGTGATACACAAAAACAGATTATGAAAACGCAGTGTGTTGTAAGCTTTATCTAACGCTTTCAAGATTGTCCTAAAAACGACCAGGAACTTGAATTTTTTTTTTTAAACGAAACTCAAAAGGGCAATGTTTATCCGAGCTAGTGTCTCTTTTGATTTTGGATTGGACGGGTGTTCAATTTCTGGCCTGAAAGTTACTGATAGTGGTCTCCTGAGCGAAGTGGTTCAGGAGATGGCCGCATTGAAAAACAGTGACTGAGGCGTTTTGGAAATGTTTGTGATGACGTTTGTCGATGGCTTTACTCGATGTGGCGGTCACCTCGTCTTGGCGTGTTTTTCCTGAACAGATCAATCCGAAAGAAATTTATTATGTCGCGTAGATCGCTGGGTTCGCTGGAGGTGTATATATAACATCTATACATACCGCTTTTGTACAAACTGAGTTGCCTTATGATTTCAAAAATAAGTTAAAAAAATTTAGGGAGCAACAATTTATATAATGGCAGACAAAAACACGACAAATAATAAACATAACATAATAAAATTAAAATTAAATTTTAAGTAAGTATGTAAAAGTCAACCCATAAGTATTAAAATAAAAACTCGGGTATTTTAGTAATGTAAAATAAAATATTATCAATATATCATAGGTCTATGTTTATATAAATCCTTTTATACCAAGTTTTGTCCGCCACTGTAGCGGTGGGCTCTGTTGTCATAAATAGTTATTGTTGCCAATTCAATTTAAGAAACACTTTTGGTACTAACAGCAAATATAAAACATTAAACCTATGAAGTTGTTGTTTTAGTAATATTCCCATTAGGTGAGATATGTTTGAACAAATATAGGATAAAAACTATTTTTTTTTTAATTTTCTCTTTTTTATTGATTATTTTTCTTTGCGACTTCCTCTTTCCATTGATATATAACACTTGGTGTACATATTGTGACAAGCTCTATTAAAAAAATTATTAAAAACACTTGCAACCACATTTTGAAGCCAATTTCGCTCAGTATCACGGCACGCGAAGCTGTGGAGTCTTTTATGTAGTAAACAAAACCACAACTGAATGTGAGTATTTCTGTTTTCTTTGTTGGCTACTCTGCTTGATACTTGCAAACGACTAGCTGACGTCTGATTATTACTAAGTGTTTACTACTTGGTTGTTATGGATATGTTACGAAATAATTGTGTTGTTTTGTTGCCATGTTTCAAGACTATTACAAGTTTAGTGTATTGTTTTGATTATCTGTTTATTTATTTCATATAATGGTGAACAAGAAGAAAGTAGGTAACAAACGGAAATGTTATATAACAAAAAGTGTCATCAAATCTATTGATAAGTCTTCAGGTAACTCTAGTCCTAGGCCTAGCTCTGAATCAAGCTCCAAAACAAAGTTGAGCCCTGGTATTTCTTTCTATGAAGAGAACAAAGACTCTTTACAATATGATATTATTGAAATTAACAAGTTATAGAGTGTCCTTAATGAAGTAGCTGTATGCAAGTTTTGTCATAAAAGCCTTAGTTTTAGAAAAAACAC
>NW_025785332.1:0-20147 GCF_021130785.1 Homalodisca vitripennis
ATATATATATAATTTCAATAAACATTGAATCACAAAAAGTACTTGCTCCGCCGGGAGTCGAACCCGGATCTCTCACTTGCCGGGTGAATGTGCTACCATTACACCACAGAGCGCTTACTTTTTCCGATTCAATTATTTTGTATTTGGCCGTATCTGTCACACATGTGTTTAAATTGGCAAACTAACATATGATCGGAAGACCAAATACCTGTCAAACGACTTTTATTTACATTAAATTGTATAAATGGCAATAGCCTTATTTAATTTCAATAAACATTGAATCACAAAAAGTACTTGCTCCGCCGGGAGTCGAACCCGGATCTCTCACTTGCCGGGTGGATGTGCTACCATTACACCACAGAGCGCTTACTTTTTCCGATTCAATTATTTTGTATTTGGCCGTATCTGTCACACATGTGTTTAAATAGGCAAACTAACATATGATCCGGAAGACCAAATACCTGTCAAACGACTTTTTATTTACATTAAATTGTATAAATGGCAATAGCCTTATTTAATTTCAATTCAATATATATATACTACAAAGCATGCATAATTGTGTGTATTATAGATTTGTTTGCAAGAAACACAATTTTTGTATAAAACTTTTTAAGAATTAATAAACAGCAAAAAACGTTTTCAACAACCTCAGATATAAATACTTCCCATTAAATGATTTTAATTGAATCCAATTGCTTAAATAGAACTTAAACTAAATATAATCTATTTTAGTATATAATAATCTAATTATGTCTGTCTTTAGGTGCTTGTGTGTTACTAAATTATATAAAAAGTACTAGACTGATTGCATTTATAAATTACTCGGAATTATCACTGTCTCTGGTGCACATCTACGGATATTACTATTCATAAAATCTTATGGAAAACTATTCTCTATTGTTGAGAAAAATGTCACCTTCTTTATAAATTTGTATAGCGACTAAAAATTAAAGAATAGCATATTACGTACCCACAATATGCCTACATAATGTCATAAATTATTTAGAGATCCAACATTTGTAACTAAAAAAAGACGACAATTTTAAAATTCATCCACACTGGTCTTTTAATTGTTGAATTATTACTCAAACCTTTGGAACTACTTAGTAAAATATCCTTTTGGATAGAAATTCTGGTTATTAAACTCTTAAAACACTGGTTTTACATTTTCAACCGAAATTAATCAGAGGTTTTTAAAATCCTCCAGTGACTATCACATCCATCGGGAATGTGTTGACCACGATATAAAAATAAAATCCCCACGTGGTTCCTGTTTTTCAATAACGAAATGTATTGCGAAACCGTGGGCTACGGTTAGTATATTATTATTAGCTTATCGTTATTGAAGTCTATATCTAGGGAGACAGGTAAAATCTTATATAAGTCAGTCTATACATCTGTGTCTGACCACACGATATATCAGGATGAACTAATTTACATACTTAGTAACATCTATAAAGATTTATTTCTAAACGAATAACAATGCTTTTGATGACTTTAATGGTTAAGCATAATTTGTGTATACATCTTATGTTTATTTATGATGGATATAAAAAATGCAGGATAAATAAAATCATGAAGCCTCATCTAGTTTAATAAAATTACACATATTGTTGCGTACTCATAATTTATAATAGGTTTTCAATAGAATCTTAACAGACTTTCAATACTAAAAATGAAAATAATTTACAAATAATAAGCAGCATTTACACCACGTAGGATTCATATGTGAAGTGTTATCTCGTAACCAACCTTATTATACTATAACAAAGAACAAATGTAATAACTGTTCTAATAAAATTTCCAGTTATCTACACAACGTTCCAATTATTTAACGTTATCTTAGCTGCATAACATAATACTAACAGTGACATTAAACAAATTTAAAATCAAAATTTAAAATCATGTTACAGAGGCCTTTAAAGTTAGTTCAGCTTGTTTTGTTTCGACTAAAGTAATATCCTTAATAGGAGAATACACAAATAATAGGATTTATAGTGTCATTCAGGTTAAACATTTTCACTTTAAGTAAAACAAGTCATTGTTACATAGTCACCTTATATGGCAATTACTTTAAAACGAAATTATTAGTTTAATTAATAAAATAGATGCCAATGTAAAATCATTCCAGAGTCCACAAAAAGCATATCAATAAATAAATTAGGGCACGTTATTAACGAGAATGCAACGCTATTCTATCTGCTGGCTCTCACATGTCAATGATAATCCCTTAATAATGAAATTGTGGTGGACATTGGTTGCTGATTATTCCTCCAGTAACAATAGACTTGTTTACGCTGTTTCATGATAACCCCTCTTTATACTAGTGCTTGTTGGTAAATACTAGTTAGCTACGGGCATTTACAAATGAAAACTTTAATTATACATTATAATCAATGGAAAATATGTCGAAATCTTGGAGCTTACAAAATTTTGGTAAGTTATTCGGTCTCTCAATTTCAATTTGATCCCTATAAATTATTAAATTAATGTGATATCCTAAAACGATAAAATATTTCAAAAGAATTAAAATATAAAGTCTGAATTTTTTAATCAAAATGAGAATCTTTATAGAACTAATGTTTTGCACGAAATATTTAAAGTTGCATATTAGTTGTTCCACCGCTAGAAAACTCATCTATTTATAATATAACTTTATAAATGATTTATTTGGGATGAAATTATTTATTTAATAAATAATTATCTTTAGAGGCAAAACTGCAGTTGAACAAAAAAAACCACCTATGAAAAAAAATTATATATAAAACAAAATGAAATGTTACATAAGAAATGTATAGATTTATTCTGTATACTCTAGGCTAATTTGATTAAAATACGTTTTAAATTAAAAAAACACAGTTATTTATTGAAACAGTAAATGGGAACCTTAAAATAAGTCATACCGTGGTTGAATAGATAGCAATAGAATCTTGGTACTTTGCAGATGGATTTAAAATAAAATGCATGAGGTTAAAGGAGGTGAAAATAAAATGTAAATATTAAACTCTACAATTCTTTACTTTTGTATCAAGAAGAAGTATGGACTACTCTGGAAGGACAGAGCTGAGCACACTAATTTCATACTGTATCATTTAACGAACAGGTGAGAAAAGTTCCTTAAAATTATTGAACATTAAATCTTTCATAGTTACTTTTTTGTTATCATATTTGTCGGTACTTTCTGAACAGTCCCTCTAGTCTGATGCCCAGCATTGTTATAGCATGCTGTCAGTAAAGTGCTGCGGCTGTACAAGGAACAATGTAACTTCAGCCAGTTACTGTTTTGACTGTTGGCCCAGTTTCTTGCAAACGCTCATCTTTGCATTAGAATATGCTGCAATTTCTGCAAACAGGATAAAATACACAACCAAAGTTTATATTTAGAATCAAAACAAACGTGTTAAGTTCCCGAAATGTTTTAAATCTAAAACATCTGTACATTATTATCAGCCAATGCGTTGGTTAATTCACGAAAAAGTTTTAAAATATCAAAACTCAACTTAAGCATAATCAGACTTTATTTTTAAAATATTTTTACTCTTATAAAAAAAATTGCCTAGTGTTTACTCACATTATTTTAGGTGAAAAAATTTAACTATTGATTTAATAGATAATAATTCTGTTGCGGCTGAGCTCTAGCGAACCCTGGTATTCGTGAGGGTAGAAAACATTTAATTTTTGTTCTGTTTGTAAATGAACTGACCTATACATTTTATATCGTGCATGAAGCTGCATTTTTATGAGGAAAACTGAGTTCAATGTTACTAAATGTCACTGAATAGGATTTGGAATTATTTGGTATTTTTAAATTAATCTCACGAGTAGCAATTAATGAAAAGGCAATGGCAGACAAAACATGTTTTCAATCAAACTCAATACACTCATTAGAGATAGAAACGTGTGACATATTACCACATGTATCCAAACTATCCCTTAACGTTAAACTTCATTATAAAAATTGTAGACTTATATTATTTAAGGACCGATACGTATCAAAATTTAACAAGCAAAAACGTAAATTCTTAATATGGAGAACATATACTTAGAATAATGTTATATCGACTTAACTTGCATTTTAAAAATTTATGTTCACAAGTATGAGTTAAACGATGCGTCATTCTGGTTGTCAACATCTTTTTTTATGATTGTCTATCTGTCTATTTTCGTCAGGACAATTTAAGATAAAAGGAGATGCAGTTTTTAAATGTTGTACGCAGCCTACCTTCAGGAAAACCTGTTAAGTCGCATAGTGTAGAGGAATTCTACGTCGTAAACTGCATTTAAAAAATAAATATTAAGTAGGGATATTTCTTGCCCTAAGATTACCTGTAATAAGAAATTACATAAAGAGTAGATTTTATTAAATTTTATAACAACAAAAGCAGCTTATAATAGTACTATAATTATATATTTGCTAAAAGAGGGATAATTCAGTTTTAACTTGTAGTTAAAAGTAAAAAACGTAATAAAAAGAGTGAATAAAAAATGGATGTGATATCTCAGGATCCCTACTTCTGTTTATGAATGGACTTCCACTTATATTCTGAAATTGACAGCGCTCCAGCAAATTTTAGTGGCAATAGTAGTGAGCTGGCCAAATTTTATTGGCACAATCACATGCTCGAAGATTAACGTATGATCTGTGTGGAGCTCATACATGTTGCAAGTAAAGTTGCATTGTATTTATAAAATATATACTTTCATGAGTATAATAATTGTATTCTAATAATATTCAAACATATAATGAATTTGATGTTAATAACATTAAAATTACGAACTAAAATAATTGAAATAAACGTTTAAAACATTCCTATTTATCATGTAACACGTATCATTTTATGAACTAATTAGATCATAGATACTCCGTAACCTCCATGTAGTTTAACGTGTATTATATGTATTTATATACAATCGGGTACGTTGAAAGTAAAAAGAAACACAAATAACAGGAAAATTAAATAATCATGTTTTAAAATTTACAGGTTTCAAGAGGCTTCAACAGAAAACCCACTAATTAAATAAAACACACAGTTAATACGAATAATTAATAATGTAAGTAAACAATAATTTAAATCTAATAAATGCCATAAACAGCATATTTCTTATTTGCAATAGATACACGTATACATGCAATCGGTATATTATGGTACAGTAAGTATATTTTAATAACCACTAGTTATAAATTTTGACTGTAGTATATTTGTATTTTTTGACGTGACAAACGTCTTAAATTAGGTTGCGGATCGGAGTCACACATGAAACAAGTGTAACGCCCGGTAACGTTACGAATGCCCGTCCCAGTGAGTCCGCCGCACGGGATCCGCACGGGATAAAGCAGATAACTGTGGGTCCGCCGCACGGGATAAAGCAGATAACTATGTTTATTCGTGAAAATGTGGAGTGCTTAGATTCGTCATTTACAACAAACTACAACAATAAAGGTAAATAATTGTACACTGATATTTCATTATCGTAAACTATGATTGATTGATTAATTGTTAGATTGACACAAAAGTTGAGAAACTGAGTTTATAGGTTATGTTCCATACTATTGACAAATGTTGATAGTGTTAAGTAAATTATTAGTTTAAATCACTCTGGCAATCAATTGTAATTCAGTCGATTGAGAAGAAACAGCGCGTATTGCTAGTCAAACATTTAAAATAACAAATTATAACCTCTAAACCTGTCATAACAGTGCGACCAAACAAACGAACTAAACCGACCAATCACCACGCGCGGAGTTAGAATTTAACTGTGCTTAGCAAGAATTTCAAATTCCAATTTTAGTAAATGTTTTATTCAACTTTACCATTTACAATAACAAATTTTAATTCATTTCAAATTATGTACAATGTTTTAGTAAACAAAATATATTTCTATAGTTAAAATTTGTGCAATTCTTATTTTCATTCAATTCCTTGTTTCCTATTGTGCAATTTAATAATATTCATATCAATAAATATTCTACCGAGAAAAAGACGTTGTCACGTAAAATCTTCGCCCGTAAACCGACTTTACAGGCAACCATTTTTCACCAGCATACGCTACTATTGCCTTATTAAATACCAGAAATAGTACTGATCGGAATAACATGAGAATTTAAAAAGTAGCTTGTATACATTAAATAATCTTTGGTACAAAAATGTTTACATATTTGCTTAACGCTTATATAAGAAATTTAAGTAGATTAAAATGACCTGAACTTAAAGCTTTTTTATCCGAAGAAAACTTTTCAGATCTATTATACATTTCCTTCAATATGGCAACAATGTAAGCTATATTAGGGCACTTAAACCGTAAAAGAATAACATAGACTTGGAGAACATTACTACGAAAGGTAATAGATAATTTTAGACTAAATTAGACTTGTATATATATATATATATATATATATATATATAAGTAGATATGAATATGGGCGGTTCTGGCGCACTTTTGGGACAGTCAGAAAATCAATGTAAAATACTGTCCATTGAACAATAAACAAATCTAAGAAATCTAACAGGAAAGCACGAATGTTAAATAACCGAATCTTTAGCTGTTTTACTGTTCAATGTTTGCTTCTACATTTATAAGCTGTTTTAATGAAAAAATCCAAAAAATCTTTATTCTACAAAGTTAATTGTAACACAGTCTTTATCTTTAATAGTCTTCTTTCCAGTAACAACCAAGTGTAATTTTTCATTTTTGTTTAATTCTTTAATCTTTTTCTCATCCAAAACAGTCAAAAATCTGTTCGGCAAGTGTACTTTACAATCTTCCAACTCGGCAATTATTGTAAACCCGAATTTATTCTTTCATTTTCTCCAAATTCAAGATTCTATGTTTCTTCCTTTCTTCCAATTCATTTAACTTCTTATACTCTTTAAACTTACATTCTCCAATATCATTTAACTCTTTCAAGAACTCCATTTAAATAGAAAAAAATTTAAAGACGGAAAAAATGAAATTTGCTAACAATCACTCGAGAAGTCGGGGAGAATGTGAGTAAAACCGCATTCTTTTCACGAGGTTCTTCGTTTAATTTCTCCAAATGTACTATAAAATCATCAAAGATTTCAGGCTTAAAATCGTAGACAAAATTCAACATCCCAGATAATGAAAAAATACAGGTAATATCTTTTCATAATAAACGTGTGTATCGATACCTACAAACCTAATGTATTCTTTGAAAAGGAAAATAATTTTGTCAATGGTTCCAAGAGATAAGTAAAAATTTTTATTCTGTTTTCTAAATTCTGTAACAAATTTGTGTTTGTTTTTTACCTCCATATTGCAATTTTGTAAGCAGATTATTCAAATGTGTTAGTTTATTCGAAATTTCTTAGGTTTAGGTCTTTCATACAAAAATTAAATTACAATCTCTACAAACTAAATATCTTTTATCAATAATTTCTCCTCTATTTATAACACTTGTAACAGTTGGCATTGTACTCTTCCATTTAAACAAAAAAAGATTTTTTTATAAATGGAGATTATGGAACTAAACTCTGCCGAGATATAAATTTTTCAGCGCAAATGTTTGTGTTTACATTTCTACAACAGAGATAAATAGAAAATAATTTCATTCTATTGTACAACTATTTAGGATATTTTGTCTATGATTACAAAGATTATTCCGGAAGAAATCGAGATTTTTCATTAGCGAAAGAGTATATTTTTGAAGTTTTAGAAGGAATGAAAGAGAATAATATGAATTTAGCAAATTATTTTTCTTAAATAAAAAGTCTTATTCTACTAAATAGTCCACCAAACAACATGAACTCACCAAAGTCTCTACAATTTCTAGCATTAAAACAGTGCAACAAAGATGAATTCAGTGAATTGCCGGTTTATTTTCAACTAAACAGTTGATACCGTCTTCGATACTTTCCTTAAATGAAACAGAATTAAAAGAACTTGTAGAGTCTTTTTGCAGAAAGAACGAAAACTGCACACGTGTACACACACAAAAAACGAAAAAAATAAGGGATTATTATATTTAATATAATTACGAAAGATATTGAAAAGAAAGTAAAAAATAAACAAACAGAGAGTTTTCATCGTTTTTTTATGAAATTTTTCCCATATTATACGTCCTTTCAAAGATAAATCAAGACTTAATTGATGAATTTCTTAGGAATTTTTGTAAGTATCAAAGATTTATCAACACAATTCATTAAAGAGCATTATAGAATTTTTCTTATAGAATATAGCCACATTTTGTGTGAAACAAAAGGTATTACTGTAGATAATATTCCATGTGATTCCTATGAAGAAAGACACCAAACTATGGTTATCAAAACAGTACTATGGACGTGGGGAGGGACTGCATGTTTTAGAGCACAACTGAAAAGAAACATCTGGACAAAAAAAAGTAACCACACATTACTGAACTAACATGTTTTTCTTCTTTCCAAACAGCTGCTGATGATCAAAGCTGAAAAAAAAACATATGGGAATGGGAGAAAAAAAGTAACTCTCATATGGAAGAATATTGATTTATTTTCAGTTAGGAAAACAAACTCAAGGTCTCAGCGTTCCTAGTGGTAACGCATACGTCATGAAATTATTATGAAGTTAGTCGAGGTCACCGCGTTCCTAGTGGTAACGCCTACGTCATAGTTAGTGAAACAAACAGTCGAGGTCACCGCGTTCCTAGTGGTAACGCCTACGTCATAGTTAGTGAAACAAACAGTCGAGGTCCACCGCGTTCCTAGTGGTAACGCCTACGTCATAGTTAGTGCCGATGAATAATATAGAAAATACGATGATTTTTACTGAATTTCTCTAATATCGTTCTTAATCACATCATAGGCTAAAAAATTTCTCAGAAACCACCACAACATAACAAATCGCGTTTGCAACAGCATTTTGAAAATCCATATTGATAATTATATCGTTCTTTGAACCAGAAATATTTGTCATACTCTTTGTTGTATCAATGACATAAATAGGTTCTATTCGCTAAAAATTCTTTAGGATTGTAATACATTTCCTTATTATTACAGTAAACTTTCTTAAAATCTTGATACATCTGATACATGATTCTGAAAAAGACCTCCTGAAATGTTTAAATTTTGTAATTCATCTGGATAATAAGAACCGTTCAATTTTACTCTGATATTTTTTACATCCAAACTATCAAACTTTGAAGGATTTTTTTCTTGATTATTCTGTCTATCTGTTTGAAAACCTATGATAACGAACTTGGGATTGAAGATATTTCTATAAATATTTGTGATGTCGAACGAATAAGTTGTTCCGGAAATACCTTTTTGTTCAATACATTGCCAATCTAGAAAATTAAACATAATGTTTTGACTTTTTGTAATTTCATCAATCAACCTAATTTTACTCGTGGTTTTATAATCAATCATTGGAACTCTAATAAAAAAATCTGTAATTGTTATTTTTCCATCAACAGGCATAACATTTCCAGTTGCAGTCTTCAGAATCACATCATCGTCTTCTGCTCTTATAAAACTTAGATAAAATCCTCCTTTATAGATCGGAATAGTAACATTTTCAAAAAATCCTAATCCAAAATGAGATAAATTTCCAGCTGCTTCAAAAACACCAAATTTAAATCTGATTCAAAGCCATTAGAAGTTTGAGAAATAACATCACTTTTTGAATACGAAATAGTTCCTTTAATTGTGCTTAATTGGGCCACAGTTTTCGACTTCTTCTATCAATTTATTGTGTTTTCTTACTTCAATCTTAGAAAATAAAAACGGTATAAAATTATCGATTAATCTAACATTATCAGTTCCAAAATATGCTTGACCATCTTGTTTTGTTAAAGTTCCAGAAATATAAAACTGGAAGTTAGACGAGCAAATGTTATCTCCAAAATCAATATTAAACTCAGTTCTTTTATTCGGTTCATTCAAATGTTGTTTACTAATTGGATAGAAATTTTTAAACTCCGCCCTTTCAATATCACTAGCATATTTTCTGTAGTCCGCCATTTAATAAGAGAAAATTTAGAAATTTTAAAACATCATGTATCATTTTTTCATCGATCTAATGTACGTTTTTATAAGAAAAGATATAAATTTTAGTAAAATAATTAAAAAGATTAGAGTCATTTTTAATGATCTACTTCGTCATATTCAGGATTCTCTTCCTTAAATTTTGCGATCTCGGTCACATATTTCAATAAAATTTGCACAGGATAGTAACCGCTATCTATAATATTGTTCCAATCAACTGTATCTTTATTTTCATCCAAAAACTTTATACTCAAGTGTTGATAGAGACAAAGAACAGACATATGATCTTTTAATTGATAATGTATATTTTCTTGAATGAACTCTGATGATAAAGTTTGATTATTTAGCAATGTTATACCAATTCAATTTGTTTACTTATAATCTCATCATATCTTCGGATAAATTCATATTTTTGAGAAATGTCATCCCAATGTTCTTTTTTCAAATCTCTTTCGTGTTGCATGATAAAAAGATCGAAAGCACTGTAATGTCCCGCCATCTCTATTTATTAGGAAAAAATTTCAAAATCAAGTTTTTATAAATTGACTCTTTTTTGAGTTACATTCAGCACATTTTCCAGATATTCTCTTAACTCCATTGATGTTTGCATAGTATTTTATATCATTTTGTTTCAGTTTTTTACCTTACACCTCACACAGTATATGAGCGCCATTTATATAAGGAAAATTAGTCATCATAGCCGCCTAATCCATTAAATCTGTTATCAATGTTTTCAAAAGATTTATTAACATCTTCTTTAAATTTATTAAAGTTTTTCTTCTAGTTTATTTACTTTATCGAGATATAAAGAGTATCGATCATCTATTCTTTTAAGTAATTCATTATTATGTGTTACATTCTCATTGAAACGTGTACCAAAATTTTCAAAAAAGTTTATTTTCTCATTGAAATGTGTATCAAAATCTTCCAGAATTTTGTTAATTGTTACACCAACTAATTCATTAACCTCATTTTTATATGTATTAAAGTTTTCTTCTAGTTTATTTACTTTATCAAGTAATTCACCAACTTCGTCTACTGATCTTCTATTTCTGGCTTCTAACTTGTCATAGACTTCTGTTGTAAAATCTTTAACATGCTGTTTATGATTCTCATAATTTTGTTTTAGTTCATTAAACATTTTAATAGGATCTTCTAATTGAATCATTACAACAACATCAAATGGATTAATTCCTTTACTAACACCGCTAATTCTTTTTCCTTTAAAATCTAAGGCATTTTTAACATTCGGATCATGTAAATCAACAATATCGATGTTTTCTGATAATTTTAGAGGTTTTAAAATTTGTTCTTTAACAACAACATCATGTTTGTCAATACCAGGTCGAACACCGACAATTCTTTTTTTATTAGCCAAACTAACATAATTCTTTTCAACTTTGATCGCTTCAGTAATTTTATCAGCTTTTTCGATATGAGACATTAAAATTGGTAAATAATTTTTTTACACCATCATCAACTTCTTTTTCCAATGTTTTTATTTTATCAGCAACTTCATTTGAACTCATGAAATTTGCAAGTTTGTTATCATATTCTGCTTTAAAATCTTCAATCTCGACAGCAAACATATCTGAATCTGGAAGGTTTTGTAAATAAATTTTCTAACTTGTTATCAAAACTCATTTCTCAAACTATCAAAAATTCAAACTATTATCTACATTTTGAATAATTTGTGTTCCAAATAATATTTTGTGAATCCATGTTTATTAAGTAATAATTTGTTAACAACTTCTTTAAAATCTTTACCAGTACTCAGTTCATTCAAAACAAAAACACATAAATGACCACAAATTGGGGGATCTTTATAGTCTTGAATCTGAGAATCATTGTAGTAGACGCTTGATTTTTTCAAATATTTAATCAATTCTATAGGTGGTTTGTCCTCAATTCTTCCATACGAATCAAAATAACATGCATTCTTATCATTTTTATAATAACAAATCCAATGTGTTCCACTTCCCATAATCGAGTCTAAATTCACAATTCCACATTCAAATTTCTTAACTTTTTCAGGTAATGTATCTCTCATGAAGATTCCTCTAAAATGTTTAATATTTTTGCAGATTTCTTCCAATTCTCCGAATGTTAAAGGTTTAAATTTTTTTTTCAATGTTTGATTTCACGTAATTCAAAGTTTTTTCATCTAATCCAGATCCTGTAACATCTTCCAACTCTTTATCTAACCAATTTAAAATGTTTCGAACAATAGGAATCACATCTTTTTTAACGATTGGAGCAGCTTTACGAACATAAGGAACAACATTTTTAACAACTGGAATATTTTCTCCAAAATCTAATAAATCTTTTAAAAGTCCACCATTTTTGAGTTCTTTCAACTGATTATAAGAAAATTCTATTCTGGTTCCTTTATTGTTTTTCTTATGTTTTTCGAGTTTATTGTATTGTCTATTTGTTAAAAATATCTTATCTTCGCCATTTTTTAGTTGATCTATTTTAAATTGAATACTAACGGGTATTTTCTTCTTAAAAGCGGATTTTATTTTTTCTTTCTGATTTTTGCTGAAGTTTACGTTCACCTCCATTTATATAGTTAAAATTTCAAGTTCTCTTCGATTCCCATTCCTAGTTTTCTCTTCAAAAACATTGCTCCAGCTGTTGGAAGCGCAACAAATCTTTCACCTAAACTAGCATCTTTTGATAAAAATCTATCCATTGCCTTATCTTGCAAAACTTTATCTGCGATATGTCTGGAATTTGTGTCTCTATGTTTTGCATAAAAAATATCGTGTTCCATAGCAGCTTGATCTAATTTATTTATACCAGGATCTCCTCTTTTTAGTCTTTTTTCGAGTTTTGTGCCAGGCCCCAGATACTGATAAGTTGGTACGTGTAATTCAAAAGGTAAATTGTTGATAAAATCATTCAAAAGTCCACTACCCTCAATCATAGATGAACTTATTGCCGGCAAAACTCGTTTTAAATATTTAATTCCATCAGGTTTTTCAATCATTTCATCAAGTTTGTTCGAAATAAAATCTTTAATCGCTTTCTTTTCGTTCAAAAAATTGTTGTTTCCAGCCTTTTCTTGAGCATAAATATAATTTATAATTCCATCGAGTTTTGTCAAATCGTCGATATATCTGTACTCAATCTTATTATCACTGTATTTTCTTACACCTCATCCTTCGATTCGTTTTTCTTAAATTGGTTTAATCAAATTGAGATATTTTTTACCTTTACTTGACTTTGGTTTCTTAGTTGATGGATCATTATTTTTTGTAAATTGAATCAGATTTCCATAAAATTTCTGTATACTTTTGCAAATCTTCTTCAGAATATAAACCGTCTTTTGGAACATCAGTGCCTGTTAATAATCTCCATAAACCTTGAGTTCCTTTATATGTTTTATCTTCAATAATTATATCATTATGTTCAAAATTAACGGGTAAATTTCCAATCATAAAACTTTTCTTTTTTTTATCCCAATACAAACCAAATTTATCATCTTTTACTCTAGGAAGGAATTTTTTACCAATTTTACCAATTATTATATCCGTTGTTCCAGGACTTATTGGTTCAACTATGGTAGAGTCTTCAATGATTCTAGGTCTAAATGGTGTTGAAGATGGTAATTTTGGCAATTCAAACTCTTCTACTTCAGATTCTGGAATCGAAATATCAGCAAATTGTCGTACAACTGGAACCAAATTCATTAAAATTTTGATTATCGCTTAAAACATTTTCAATTTTGCCCTCAACATTTTTTATTGCAGAAGTTACAGGTTGATTAATTTTTTGAATAAGTTCTTGTTCTTCTTCATCCATTCGAATCTGTTCTTTAAATTCTTTGATTAATTTCTTTTCGATTTGATCAAGTTTTTTCGCTTCTTCTGAAGTTACGTTCGCCATTTATTTAGGAAAATTTTGAAACGTGGAACGTAAAAACGTGAACGTGGAACGTAAAACGTGAACGTGGAACGTAAAACGTGAACGTGGAACGTAAAACGTGAACGTGGAACGTAAAAAACGTGAACGTGGAACGTAAACGTGGAACGTAAAAACGTGAAACGTGGAACGTAAAAACGTGAACGTGGAACGTAAAACGTGAACGTGGAACGTAAAACGTGAACGTGGAACGTAAAAACGTGAACGTGGAACGTAAAACGTGGAACGTAAAACGTGAACGAGAACGTGAACACGAAACGTGGAACGTGAACACGAAACGTGAAAACGTGGAACGTACAAACGTGGAACGTGAACAGATTTACCGTTTTTCTGTTATTTTCATAATGTAAAATAAAAAGTAAAGATAATGTAAAAATAATTGTAACAAATATTTTATCAAGTAGATTTGTCAGACCACTGAGCAGCATTTATATTAGAAAATTTATTCAGATATTTACCATTTTTAGGCTTCAAAGTTTGATTAATAGTTAAAAATCCGTAGTCTTCCTTCCAAATTTTATCACATAAACTCAATAAAGTGGTTTAAAACTCATATCAGATCCCACATAATTGTTATAAATCTTTCTCGAATAGTGATCATCTTGCTTAAAAATACACAACATATTCAGGTTATTTCTTATAACTTGTTTATCAAACTTTGAAAAGCATTGAGAAAGATAGATACAAGAGATATTTTTGTGACGGGACATTACGAAATATTCCTTAATAACGTCCTGATTTTCCAAAATACAATCATCAAAAACGATTAACGAATTGGGTTTACATTCGCTTAATGGAACTATGTCCTCAGAAGCATTATAAAAATGTGATATTTTTTTGTTTAAGTTTTTCTCAATATTTTCAAATCTTTCTTGTAATTTTTTATAGGCGTCTTGTTCTAAAGATTTACTAAAAACATACAAATTGGAATAAGGAATCAACCTATTGTAGATAAAATTCAATAATAAAGTTGTTTTTCCACATCCACTTGAACCAACAATTAACAATCTGATTGGTTGATCTTTCTTATTTTCTTCAAACGTTTGAAGTTTTATCTGATCTTTTTGCTTTAAAAATTTCTCCATTTAAATAGAAGATTTTCATCTTGAAGCAACGCTTGCGAAAATGAAGCTGTTTCAAGTTGACTTCAAGAAAGCTCTCAATTATTTTTAAACTTGGAACATCCTATACACTTAGAGGAAGAATCAAATTATTTTATCGGTTTAAGCGGTTTTTATTCTGACAATTTTGTAATAAATATTAGTGAAAGTTCTCCTTATTGTATAGGATTTAGTGAGAAGAACATAACAAAAATATTATGGTTTAAACAAAGGATATTATACTTTCGATCAAAATTAAAAATTCCCTTAAAAATTATCTGAAAACATTCAAACAATCAGATAAATCTTTAAACTTTGACGAAAACAAGTTTGAAATGCAAAAAAATTATCTCTCTAATAAAATTCAAATAAAATCACCAGTAAGAATAATGTTTTCAGCAATTATTGTAGATTTGTTAGGGTTTGTTCAAGAAACTATTGAGCCAAATCAGGTATATTTAGGAAATAAAACGCCAAAATTTAGACCGTTCGATGTAATTGAAGTGCACTGCAATCTCGTTGAACCTAGTTTTGAAAATCATACCGAACATTTACACAAAGAATCTGAAATTTTGTACACTTTTTTCCCAAATGTTGCTTATGGATCAAAAATCAGTGAAAAACCGAATGAAATCGATTATATTCCAATTAGAAAAAATATTAAAAGAATTCAAAAAATCGTTCTAACTATACAAGACTCTGAGGGAAATTTATTAAATAATGAGAGTAAAACAACAATATATTTAAGATTGAAAAAGGAATAAAAATGAGTTGATGATGATGACAAAATTCAATATTTTTACTTAAAAAACAAGGGGCTATTCGAATGGCCCCTTAACAATCTTCATCCTGACACTGTTTTTATCAATGAATCTGGCCTTCATTCTCAAAATAAAAATAACTAGTTAAATTTCTTTCTATCTAAATGGAGTCAGTTGTAGACCTACTCAACAATCAACTTACATTCAATAATAAAGACATTTGCACGATTGTTGACGAAAATAATGAAATTTGGTTTAAGGCTAAAGATGTTGCAGAAATTTTACAATATGAAAATACTAGACAAGCTATCATAAATAATATTGATAATGACGAGAAAAATAGCCTTTAAATATATTAATTACAAGAGTCTATGCCATAGACCCTTTCAAAATCTTCATCCTGACACTATTTTCATTAATGAATCTGGATTTTATTCTTTAATACTAAGATCTAATAAATTAGAAGCAAAAAACCTTTCAAAAGTGGGTTACAAAAGAGGTTTTTACCCTCCATTAGAAAATTTGGTGAGTACAAAACTTGAAAACAAGATTAAATATTTTAGAGGACGAAGTTAAACACTTGCAAATTAAAGATGAAAATGAAATCATTGAAAATAGAGAATCAAGAATTGCGAATGGAATTAATGAAGAGAGATATGGTATGTAAAGATTTTGATAAGAAAAAACACCATGTTTTGTGTGTTAATTAAGAAGAATCACATGTGGGAATATCCTTATTACGTTAATCAGAGCTCAGAAACGAGAAATACCAAACCGATTAAAACATCTAAAAATAAATTATCCTGAATTAGAGATTTTGTTCATTGATGACGAACCAAATTCTATCAATCTCTACAAACCAAATGAAAGAATCTTTGAATATTTTATACAACGGAAATCATTTTACTACAAATATGACTGAATCTCGACTGATTTATAGAATATCTAAATTACACGATGAAAATGTTTTTAAAAATTTTTTTTTTTTTAACTAAAAAACTCGATTTATT
This sequence comes from Homalodisca vitripennis, assembly GCF_021130785.1. Classification (NCBI taxonomy): domain Eukaryota; kingdom Metazoa; phylum Arthropoda; class Insecta; order Hemiptera; family Cicadellidae; genus Homalodisca; species Homalodisca vitripennis. The sequence continues at coordinate 16,779 of NW_025785332.1, forward strand.
ATATTGTTGTTTGTTAAATGTTTAGCATAACTAGGTAACCATCGTAGAATTTTTTTTTCATATTCACAAGGCATTTCGTTTTTATAACTTTCGCTGAAAATTTTTTTAGCACAATCTTTGCAAAAAGCATCTTTTCTATCTTTACTATTACTGCCAGTTATTAAATTCAGAAATATTTTTAATTTCTTTACAAAAGTAACACTTTTTCTCTTCTAAAAGTTAATTTGTTCATTTTATCATATAATTCCTTACAATAACAGTCTTTTCTATTCTCTTCTTGACACTTTGTACATTTCTTTTGAGACTCCATTTAAATAGAAAAAATTATTACACAATGAAAATGTTAAACTCTTAACTTATGATATTTGGTTTGTAAATGTTTTTGATAATTATTTAACCATTTTATAGTTCTTCCACATTCACATTGAGTATCTTCATAATATAATCTAATGAAGATTCTTCTTTACACAATCTTTACAATATGAGTCTTTCTTATCTCTACTATAGTGATCACTATTAAACTCTGAAATTTTTTTAGTTTCTTTACATTTAAGACATTCTTTATCTTCCAAAGTTAATTTTTTCTATTTTATCATATAATTCGATATTTCCCTTTCACAATCTTTGCAATTATAATTGCATTCCATCTTTCCCTATTTTTATCTTTATAAAATTCATTTAAATCTTTTAAATTCTTTGCACTTTGTACATTTCTTTTGATGCGCCATTTATATATAGAAAATTTATATTACAGTTTTGACTTCTTCAATTCATATTCATAAAACTTTTCCGGTTATTTCTTCATTATTTAAATCTTTTATACTATAAGTTACAGGATCTGTGTTATTAATTTGATAAATCACAAAGATTTCTCTTGACCAATTGTTCTTCTATTTGTTCGACAAATGTTTGTTTTTTTACTAACAATTCTTACATGATCATTGACTTTAAATTTAGTCTTCGTGTGAATTTCAGGTGTGGAACATACTTGAAAACGGTCTCTAATAACTCCTTTTCTGCATCCTTATCTACGTCTTTCGGTTTCATTTTGATTGTGCTGTGAACTGTATCGTTATAATTGTTTACGATTTTTTGAAGAATATCGATCCATTTAAAGTTTTTTATTAATCTCAAAAATTACTTTCATTCTCTCATTTTGAGTTCTGTTATATCTCTCTACAATACTTGATTTCTCTTCGTTTTCAGTATGATAAATCTTAATGTTGTATTTCCTCAAAACATCGTTAAATTCTTTATTTTTAAACTCTAAACCCTTATCTGTATGAAGTAGGTTAGGAGGTTTGTGATTGATCCTTATGGCATCTTTTACTATATCTTCGGAAAGCTTTTGAAATATCCTTGCCGTTTTTTTTTTGATAGCTCTTGACCAAGAATATTTTGAGAAAAGTATCAATAACATTTAACATATACTTAAATCCATCATTTTGATCTGAATAGTTAGACATTATAACTAAATCTGCTGCCCATAAATCGTCAATTCCTAATGTTATAATTTTTCTCTTTTTAAACTTTTTTCGTACTGGTGCATGAATTTCTCGAGCTTCAATCTCTATCTCATCTTTAGTCTTCAATTCTTGCTTAACAGGTTTTGGGATTTGGATTCTTTATAAACTTACTCTTGTTTGTCTTACATTTTTGAACATTTTGCAGCAATTCTATACAATCCATTTTTGAGTTTGAACGATTTTTGAATCATATTTTTCGTTTTCTTTTTACACTTGTGACAGTGAATTAAATCATCTTCCATTTACATATCAAAGTTTCCAAGTTTATTTAATTCGTCTAATATATCAGATTTTGCTTCATTTTTATAGCCATACGGTACTGTATCGATCTTATTTTTCTAGGACAATTCTCTTATCATCTTTAGCGTTCAGTGCCAGCTTGTTTATGGGTAACAGTGAACAACTCATGTTTATAAACTTTTGATGACTGTCATCTCCCTAAATTCTTCTTTATCTTCGAACAAACATCTTTCTTCAAGTTTTCGATATTTATTGTTTTATTTACAACGCTTCTCTTAATCCCTTTACACCTAACTGGGTTTTTATCTAGATATTTGTACGAGTAACATCTTAGACCTTAAACCACAAAATTCTTCTAAAAACTTCGCTATTTAACTCATCTTTGAATTTCCCTATTACCTTCTTATTTTTAGTAGTGAAAACATTCATGATCTTTTGGATAATCACTTGTATCAAAGTCATCTATATTTTCTTTAATAATTTTAAAAGGATCTCGTTTCAATTCTAGAAAATAACTGTCTGTATCCATGTAACACAGATTCAAATCTGGATCAAACTTCTTTAATTTTTTGTAATAAAACTCGTACATTAGCAATTTTGAGAGGTCGAGAACTGAAAATCCTATGTAAATCGGTTTGTTAAATTTAAACCTTTTGTTTGTACATGTGACTCGCTATACAGTTGTCGTCAAAGATGTTAAAGCATTTGAAAATTTTGTTTTTCTTAGCTTGTTGTTTCATTGAAAATTCTTCATCTTCCAAGCTTAATATCACATCTGTTTCTCACATTTTCCGTAGATTTGTCCAAAAACTGAGTTGTTCATCAGCTTATAAACAGTCCTTTTCAAAGTCGCGCTTGTAGCTTTGGTTCTCATGTTTGTGTTAAAAATCAAATGTATTCTTTCAATTAAAAAGGCTTCTGATCGAATGCAGATAAACTCTCATTCACATGTTTCATAAATCATTTTACCTTGTTCCCTCAGATAGAACTTCAAATTTCTCGAAGATGAAACAACGTATTCAGTTTTAAAAAAATCCAGTAGAATTGTTATTGCAAAGTTTTGTTTTTAAAATGTTCTGGAGGCAAGATGGTAGAATCCTTGTGATGTTCGTGTAAATTTGTTGGATATCCAAGATCAAACTTTCCGAGATTATTAGCCATAATCTTCGTCGCCAGTTGGGAGTTCCAAAAATTGTTTTATCTTGCCACTCTTCTTTTTGTATACGTTTTAGGATTCCATCCACTTGATATGCACTAAACAGGCAGTTTTTGCATAAGACCATACCCATAAAGGTTGTTTGCATCGAGATAGAGTAAAATAGTTTTCGGGCTTTGTCTTATCAAAATATTTTAAAATATTTGTTATTTGCTTTCACATATCGTTTAATTACACTGAGAAAATGCCTCACACCGACGGAATATACCTTTTTCGATCATTCAAATACATATTATAATCACTTAATTAATTGTATTTCTATCTTCGTTAATTTTTAACATTAGGCATCCCATGCAAGGACTGGGGAGCTGCTGTTAGATAGTGTGCTGGATCAAGCTATATAGCTAATTCAAACAAATATTCTAAAATTTTCAAAGATATCAGCGA
>NW_025785333.1:0-20218 GCF_021130785.1 Homalodisca vitripennis
TTATTCAATTTTCCAATTTCATTTTGTGTTTATATTTAAATCTGTTTATTGTCATTTATATTATAATGAACATATTGTTGTATAAATGAATTTACCCTTATTGGAACATTTATGAAACATAATAATAATCCCCCATGTATACCATTTATTTAATATGAAAATAAAATATGTTACAAAATAACGAATGCAATATAACGTCCTGCTGTTTGTCGGTCAGAGAAAAAATATATGTGTTTTTGATATTTTTTTAAATTAATCCATACTCCAGTGATATGATTCTTAACGGAAACATTTACCAAAGGGACAAGACAGAAATTATCAAGGTGGCCTTCGAATATACGTTCGAAGCATTTCATACTATAATCAGGGGATAAAGATGGAGAAGCTACAAATCCTTAAGCCTAACTAAGCTTACCAAATATTACCATCCGAACTGTGAGTTTGTACGTTCTCTTTACGCTCACTCTACCCATGTAATATTTTCTAATTCTACCAAAAAACCAATCTTCAGTAACATTTTAACCCATTAAAGCCCAAACGGTGTCGGTTTTCGACCCTTCTAAATACTTTGTTAGTAAAAGCGATTACTATTCCGTCTGTGAATGATTTTTAATCTGAGAATTGTACTAGTCTATTGACCTTGTAGAAAAGTTTTGGGGCCTCTTACCCCACCCTTACTACCTAATCGCAATCTGATATCATTGATGAGTTTGCACAATACATCATGTCCTGCTCCACTTTCATAGGTTCAGTTTTATGATACATACCATGTCCTTTTAAAATATATCTAATAAGTGAATAATTAACTATCAAATATATGTAGTAAACAAAATGTTTATTAGTGAAGATTCACGAAACTTACTAACCGTTTTACTTATTACATGAAGAAAAAACTATTAGTAGGTCGGAAAACGAACCCGTTTGGGACCAAGCCCATAGCATAGGCCCAATCCTCAAACCGAGCGTTGAATCTTTTTTCAAGTTTGATAAGTAAAAAGGCGCCACGGTGGTAAATTGGAAAAATCAATATGTATACCACATTATACATAAAACAATATTAAAATTTTATGTTATCTGGCTTATTTTTAAACAGAAAATGTTTTATTTTATTTTTTACTTTTGGTGTAGTGGCCTATTTCATTGGCATCTGAAGCAGTCCGCTTACGCTAGCTGAGAATTCTTAGAAGCCTTGGAAGACAGGCTGCATCCAGAATACATCCGCCAGGTGATATCTAATATAAGTCACTCCCGACAATGAATGACCCTCACAATGTCACCAGATGAAGAATCTAATACTGGCGAGTGGGGGAAGGTTCTAAATGACCCAGGTACCGAGTGTGCCGTTTGTCCAGCTCTCAAGCCGAGGCCAGACATTCGATTAGAAAAGGAATTGAAAACGATTAAGATACACCAGGTGATTTAGGAGTGATCAACGTGAGTTGATCTTAGTGACGTACTGCGTTGAAGACAAGAGAGTGAATAATTTTTACTAATAGCTACATCATTCTAAAGCTTACTGGGACAAGAGGAAAACCCGTTTTCGAATGCCACGACATGAAGGGTCTAAAATTTGAAAAAGGGGGGAGTAAGCCGGGAAAAGCCTGGCACCCCAATAAAAAGATGAAGACCATCACCCCACCTCGTTCGAAACTGGGAAAAAAGGAGACTTAGAGAGTTCAGAAAGGAGAGGATACCTCCTTTTAGTGTTGAGATAATTCAGATATTCAGTGACGAGAAAGAAAGAAAGTTTCCCATTCCTCAGCCATAATCTTATTGCGCCTAATACAAACAGGAGTATGGAGGGGGCTGATCGATCTAATGGACAATAAATATATCGAAACTACAGAATAGGCGTTCGTGGGAAAACGGTGGTAATAAGGTACCCAATCGTTCCTCGTGGCTTTTTGAAGTGTTGGTGATGAGCCATACTATTGGTTTCTTCTGGCTCCGCTCTCCCACCAAGGAGTTTACCTTTGGACAGTCTTCAGTTTCTACCAAGAAGTGTGGTCCCAGGCGTTTACTTCAAAAATTTGGACGCGCCTTCCTAAGGGCAACTGGCCCTGACAAGAGCACTGAAGATGAGCTTCAAAACCCACTCCGTAGTGACCATGGAGGTCATTCTATTAATAGTGGACAGGTCAAAGTAGAAGAAGGTGTGCGTTGTATGTAAAAATAAAACTGTAAAAGCGTGCAAACCGATGTCGAGGTCCCACTGCATGAAATACCTTGTTTTTGCAGATTTCCACAAAGACATTAATTCATTTTGTTGTAATTTAACATTGTTCTTTTCAAATGTGGTGAGGTAAAATAAAGTTTTTCCACTATATACACTTTATTGTGTTTTACTAAGGCCTTACTCCAACGGGTCGTTAACGACCCATGTTAAAAAAGTACCAAAATGTTTAAAATAAATATTTTTTTGTCATATTAGTGTAAATTAGGTAAGGAATAATTGATTTTTTATAGTGAATAAAGTATTTTGAGAAAAAAAAGTTTTGGGCTTTAATGGGTTAACATTACGTTCTTAGCATCTTTGTTTAACTTAATGATCTGATCTTATTTCAAAAAAACCTTTGGCTACGAGCCATTGATCTAAGTACCGAACAATCCTATCCTGGTCTCCAAAGTTCTAGAATAATTATTGAAAGATCCTATTAAATAAATAAATATATACATATATATATATATATATATATGTGTGTGTGTGTGTGTGTGTGTATGTGTGTGTGTCTATGTGTTTATAGGCTACTGTATGCAGAAAAAGTGGCCATAGAGGCTTCTTCACAACAATCAAAGAAAAGAGGAGTTTTCATGCAACGCTTCAATGGTTTTCAACGAATGTTTGTGGATCATAATATTTATATACTTTTTGAGGAACAAACATTATTTGTCGAAATAATTAAAGCTTTGTATAAAAGTACTTTAATTTTTTAATTTATATGTATGTATATATTCAACCCATAATTTTAATTTTCGTTTTACGATTTATTACGTGTTGTCGAGCATGCTATACACCTTCATAGTAACAATACTTCTTATTTAAACATTTTGTGCTACCGCTGTTAAAAACAGGGGAAAATATCAGGATGAGGAAATTATAGATACTAGGAATAATATACTTTTAACTATAGCTTTTGGCCATTATTAGGTATGCAGAGCTAGGTAAGTAATTTTAGTGCAGTTGTAAGAGACAAATTTACTATCTAACTTTGGAGTAACTTGTGAATCCATTCATATACGTGTAGAACGTCATATAACCATAAGTAGAGATATGTCTCATATTAGCGGCTAGCCGCTATTTGTATAAAAAGATTATTACCTACAAAACTCCTTAAGCTAAGGAAACCAAACTTGACCCATAGTTTTGAATAGTTAATAGAACATAAGAAAATATGTGTTATTTAATTTAGTAATTACTAAATGCCATCTGTTGGGCCTAAATTTTTTAGGTCAAATAACATAAAAGCCAGCAAAGTTATAATGAATGTACTATAAAACAACTACTTGAACAGTTTTATTACACTTCAAACAGTAGTTAGTTCAACAAAGTCCGCCAATTTATAATCGAGCATGACTGTAGTTAGAATCAGCAAATACTTTGCCTTTTCAGAGGCATCGCTTTGCTTAAAAGATAGCAAATATTTGAAAATGGGTAAACCAGTTATACTTTACTTTTCCATAGAAATCCGTCAACGCATAAGATGACTCAAGCCAATAGATACGCTTGCACTAGACGTGTGGGTGCCAAACATATAACAGTTAAAAGATATTAGTTGTTTTTTGCTCCTGGAACATAAAATGATTTAGTTATAATTTAGTTTTATAATAGTAGTAACTGTATCTATCTGGTGAAGGATTAGCTTCAAATTCAAATTGGAGAAATAATTTATTCAATTTTAAGACTTTATCTATATCACTTTCATTAATCTATTTTACATTTATTAAAAATTATTTACACTGTTTTTTATTCTAATTACTGAAACCTATCATAATGTTAAATTAAATATATTTATTAACGATTTCTATTTCAATTTTTAATTGATTGGAATGAAAAAATTTTTACTTTGACTTTCAATACATACTCCACAAACTTCGTCTTTAAACGTGACATGGCCATTCTAAGTAATTCACATTTCTCTCTAAATAACTAAATTATGTTAGAGATGTAGCCTCTAAAAGTGTTTTATAATAATAACATAATATTAATAAACTTTTATCACTTTTAAACATTTATTTTACGTACGATGTACATTTCGGAATCATTGATTCCATCTTCAGGTACAAATAAGGTTAAGTTAAAATAAATAATTAAAATAAATGCAGACCATTTAAACAACACCAGTCGCCATTACATACACTAACATCGAAAACAATCTTGAAATTTTACACACAAGCAAAAAAAAGTCGCTTATTATCTACTTTAGAACATTTTGAAATTTACACAAGTGCCAAAATTAATCATAATATATTATTAAATGACAAAGATTTTCTAACAAAAAATTTATTATTCGATAGACTTTTAAACAATATACAATGAATGATCTCACATAAAATAAAATAAAACGTTTAAAAGTGATAAAAGTTTATTAATATTATGTTATTAACTAAATTATGTTATTAAACCAACTAAGTTATCGATTTCAAGTTTAATTACTACTTTGTAACGCATTTTGTTAAGTTGAAAGATATATTTCCCTGTTGAATTTAAAAAGAATTTCACAGTTCTGTTTATATAACTGTTTTAAATGTAGCCCGATTACTATTTTATTAGTTGTAACCATAGTAAAATTAAATTAATTGTTATTTACTATGGAAAAAGTTAGCACATGAGGTTAACAATAATACATTTTTAGTTTGATTCGTATAAGGTAAAAAAATACAATGAATAAGGAGAGGGTTAGATAGTTTAAGACTTACACAAGCGTGATGTAGTTTTACGGACAATTAACGCCACCAATTTAACCTTGGAATATATGTCATGATGTTGCTATTAAATCGTAACCTATCCAAAAGCTTCATTTTGCAATATTAGTGTTTGTATTGTATAACTATGTTGGATGTCTTATTTCCAGAATAAACTAAATTTATCTTTACCTGTGAAATAAAGTTGGTAAAACTCCAATACAACATATGATATATATTTTATAAATTATATGGTAACTTTATAACCTGTAAGATAGAAAAAACTGTATATACGCATTGAGATAACTTTATATCATTGGATGCCGTGATTGATCAAATAATTATTGGCACGTAATGTACCCATTACATTGGCATCATGACACGCTTCCAAAATATGGAATGTTATTAATTATGATTAAATCACGCCTTCGGATTGTCACGCAATTACACATTTCTGTCTGAATTGTGAATTATAACTCCTACTAAAACAGCAATAACGATAGTATTTTAATTTATTCAATATGTCTATAAATAACTCTATTAAACGTAAAACTTTGATTTATCAAGTCAAAATAAGTAAGAAATTAATCTGTAAATTAAAGTCATACAATGTTTTATTTAAGGAATTCTATATGTTACAGGTTTTACAAGTAAATTAAAAACTTATATTTAATAAAGATAGGAGAATTAAATATTTGTAAAAAAGTACTGTATTGTATGAAATTTATTACATATATTTATTTCTCACCTAAGAAATTAATCAGTGAAGTTTTATACAGTACCCAATGCACACCCTGTAGAATTCTCAATTTATGTACTCTTCTTCTTGCTCGAGTAGAGTATTTTTTATGTACTAAATAAAAAAAAAAATAAGAGTAATGCATATTATTAAGACTGTTAATTTAATTGATATTATGACAAACTTCTCACATACGTATATTGTAAATTTTTTATCGAAATGATTTTAATAACATGGGTAACATGTTATTTATGATAATAAATCCTGTCAAATATGTAATTGACTTCATGTTGGATCATGTATTTAAGGCCATACTTTTGACGCTATTATTTATGTAATAAAAATCTATTTGAGCCACTTAAAATTTTAATTTAAAACATCAAACTATTAATCCACTTAGTCTGCTTAGCACACATGTACCTTTATTATTCAAAAAGTTTATGGAACCTAAATTTTTAAATTGGTTAATCATGAGGCAAGAAATATTTAGTAATGTTTCATCTAAAAACCTTTGTAAATTTTGCTTCATATGTATATTGTACGTAGACACGAATGATTTCAATGATAGCCTACGTCCATAATTAGATATGGGCTGAGCGTCATAGTTTATCATTCAGTAGGTATGATTTTCAGTATGTATATCTGACCACAGGAAAAATTTTCTGACCACATGATCGAAATTAATTATAAGAAGTAAAATTTTGAATACAACGTCAGCGAAGCCTGTTACGCGACACATGGTGTGACATACTTCTAACCTATGTTTAATAAGTTTATCGTGTTATCGTATTTACGATTGCATATGATTTACACTAATTATTATATTTAAAAGTTATCTGGAACTGATATTAGTTACTTTATGCAAAACTATACGCACCCAAGCGGGCTGGTAACTACTGCATGAAACACCTGGCCATAGATTGTGGTAGAAAGCATAACTAATGGAGGCAATTTAGGATAAATTACTGCAGATGTGGTTGCTAAGCCGTCCTTCAGGCTCTTCTTATCGGTTTAGATCATGAAAAATAAAGATACTACAAAAAATAAATTGATATATGATAAGGTCGAATTATTAGTTTATTGACTAATAATTAGAAATAGCTAGAGTAATTTTTTTGTACTGCCCAATAGAATTTTAATTTTGTTATCTGTTATAATAAGTCTAATAATAAAAACATATTTCACTCATAAGAATCTTATATATTTGGCTTTAATACAGATAATACTACTGATACTGTTTACGTTTTTCAGTTTGTGTATAGAAATATTTGAACAGTGAAACTGAAAACATATTTATTATATGGTAGACTGGACTGCTTATAAATGACAAAAAAATGTTATTAGCATAACATGGACGTTTGATATTTCAAGTTGTGTTATTAAAACATGTATAGTACTCAAACATATTCTTAACCATATTATTCTATAAATTGATAGAACCACAATGTCCTGTGCAATTCAGATAGAGGCCTTTAGTTATTATTAAATTGCAACGTTCCTGTTATGATGAAGCACAAAATATAAATTGTATCCCAAGTATACGACCACGTATAATTCGTTAAAATCTACAACATTTTTATAATATTACATTGAGAGGGATTTTACAACTCTTTCTACAAAACTTTAAAATATCGATCGTCCCACAGAACGAAAGATGACAAAATATCAATCATATATGATAAATGAAGACATTTTAGTTACAATTAAATTGTAGCATTGACATGAAATTATTATAGTACTTCAATAATATATTCCATGAGATTTTTATTCGTCTTTAAATAAAACAATATATTTCTAGGGTGAGAATAAATGTTAAAGTAAATGAAGCATGACTTCGACTCAAGAATGTAGCAGTTGAGGTCAACCTTGTAGAATCGTTAGATGACAGGACGTGTGTGTATGTGTGTGTGTGTGTGTGTATAAAATGTTTTATCAACAACAGTAAATAATATGCCTAATTTCATGAAGGGTTCTATAACAGTCCTACATATTTATTTTCTATGAGGTCTTTCAGTGAATGTAGATATAATTTGACCTATATTCTGTAGTTTATTTTTAATAATTATAGTTTTACACACACCCATGGCTTTTTGTGATTCCTGGCTTATGCATGTCACTACGCACTTGTACGATTTGTTTACTTTTATTTTAGATTATAGGTATGTTAATTATTCACCCTAGGAAATGATCAGATTGCAGACCTCAAAAAGTACTTTTACTGATTATGTTTTGTTTTGCTGAATCAACGCCAAATGTCCCACATAAGTCTGTTTCTTCAATAAAAATAGAGTTTAGACGCTAAATATCTACATATTCCATTTCTTACATCTTAGATGGTAGTCTTGAAACTTAATCAAAATTTTATTATACTGTATATTCAAATGCTATGCTATATATAATTTCTGCATACAACCTGTATGTAGTTATGAAGCACACTTCATGTTGTTGGCCTGAAAACAGTTATTAAAGTAAAATATTTTGGAAATGAACGCAACCATAAATATATTTATTCTGCTATTTTATCGTTCATATCATTATTACCCATTAGAACAATGTAAAGATTTTCGCTAACGCACAGCTAAATCCGATGCAGGACAAGCGCGATTATTGAACTCAGTATTTACCTATTAATAGACTATATTATTCAAAGTCCTCTAGGGCAGGTAGTTTAGAGATATCGAGCGGACAGACAGACATAACGGAGAGGAAAAACCTTTGGAAGCCAATCGAGTGATAGACATCCCTAACGCTTAGGCCGTAGAAATAGTTTCCTTAAGTTCACGCGTAAAAATGTACTGATTAAATGTGTACCAAAAATATTAAAAAATACATTTTTATTTCGCATGAAAAGTAAACATGTTATTAGGAAACATCATGTATGTAATTCGATTTGAAACTATATTATACATTTTGTGTGATAATTAAAATACACTAACAATGATTCATCGTGCAATTAGTATTAGAGATAATCTCACTGGGGGCTGAGATTGATTGGAGGGACAATAAAAGAGCTTGAAGAACATGCCCGGCTATTGTTTGGTGTTATTCCTGGGGTCAAGAATGTTGTATTTTTCGTATGAATAAGTTAAATTTGAAAGGAACAGATTTTGAAAACTTCAACTAAAAAAATAATAATAAATGTTTTAAAATTGTACTTTCTTGTATATTTAGTTATTTGTGTAATATGTTTCTTAATTCTCATATATAATGGAATCCGAATTTTAAGTTTGGTTTGGCAACTTCGTTAAATAATTTTATAATTAAACATAATAACAGTAATATACCATTCAAAGATGATGAAATTGAATACAATTGTAATTATTAATTACAAAATTAATTAATTTTTAAAAACATAGGTATTACTACGTCACAGGAATACAAAAACAGTTCCTAAACATGACTTTAAAAATAGGCTGAATACACTTAAATTTCCATTTAATACCAAATAAAGTCTGTTGTAACACAAACATGTGCTTAAATTTTTAATCTTAGATAGGATCATGTTCCAGGTTTACTCTTCTAATTTTTATTGATGTCAAAAGAAATACAAATGTAAGAAAAAGTAATTAATGAAAGTGCGTACTAAAGAACATAAAGAAATTAATAAAATATGCTAGTCAAAGATTTCTTTACATTATTCAACACTGCTAGTCCTGTGAGAAATCGCATGAACTGAGATAACAAAGTATTTAATAAAATACACTGCAAGAATAAATTTTACTAACGCAAAACTTCTTTAGGTTTCCTAAGTAAAACTGGCAAACAAACCACTAGTAAACCTTTTAGTTGAGATTAGGCCGCTTCGGTCACCAATATTAAAAAGTAATTAGGTAAGAAACATTAAAAATGTTAGAAATTAAACAAAACGCAATCAACGATGTTTGCTCGTACACTTTTATATTGCGTTCTAGGACCTAAAGTACTTTTTCCCTATCCATCAACCATCACCTACCTGTTCTATTTGTTTTCAGATAACGCGTCAAATGCATTGTCGACCTTGATTTTCTCGTTAGTTACAACTCATTTGCTGGTGAGTGTGTGGCGTGTTTGTGCTCTTGATCTCTGTTCAGTGACAATGCTTGAGTACAGTTCCGCCAGTCTGGACTTCAAGCTTTTGGAGTACTAGTACGTTAAACTTTTTTATGACACATTTCTACTCTTTTTGGTTTTAAACGTATGTGTTAGGATTTCTCCATACGAAGAAGACAGTACATTTTTTATCTTCCAAATGCAGTTGGTAACATATAAGGATAAGAATTTCTAAAATCATATTATTATTTTATTTTTTGGCCCTGACTTTATATGACAGTTATACTTAAGAAACCTATTTCGTTTATTCTACCAATGCATGGATTTATTATATGGTGTAATATCTACGTTACAGTCATTAAGTAAGTAATTTATAAGTATCAACTTTGTCTTTAAATAAAGTCGGTGCAACATGATGGATAATTAGCATAGAATAAGTACTACTGAAATTATAATAAACTACTTTATGCATCACGCCTACAAAAAAAGCAAATAAAGAGGCAGGCGGGAGAGGGAACTACAATTTCACACATACCAGTTTCGAGAGAAAGGATGGATAAATTTCAAAAAAAAAAGTATAAAGTTTTTTAGAAAAGGGTTAAGCCCGAAAAATATACTTCAATTAGCTCTACAAACCCTAATAAATACATTAAGTTTTAATATTTTTTTGTAGGATTAGAGTTTTACTTTCATTTGATTTTCAAGAATGGTAGTAAGTCGACTTTGATCATTAGTATTATTATTAATTCCTTCTTTCATTTGTATTTCTAGTCGACTTATACTTGTAATATGGTATTTAATATGTTCTGTAAGAATGTTTTATACATATGAACTATTTCCTTTGCCAAACTCAGCATATGCTGTACTTATTTTTATTAGGCTTATTTATTTTACCGCAGTTATCTTAAAACATGTTATCTTTAATACATAGCACTGAAATATATAATTCAGCAGAAGCACACTGTTATGTTAGCCACATTTATAACACTATTTCAAGCTCCACTGGCCAACTGGGTGTAATTCATGATAGCCTTTGGTTTATGGGCCATTTCCAATTATCATAGTAATATGTAATTTCATAATTTGTAGTAATAGTTTAGTTTTAAATAAACTGCCAAATAATACCTTTTTTTAGTACGATAGATTTGTATGTTTTCTTAGTGATGATAAGGAAAAGATTTTGTCTAATATTAATGTAAATGGGACGGTTTTGGTAAAGTGGCATGTCTATGTATTGCAATAAATAAGAAGATTTCGTAATTTTAGAAGCACTCCACACCAGAAAATAACTTAGTAACGTTAAATATATAGACCAGAATTATGAAAATTCACAATAATAAAAAGTATCTTCTCAAACTAGAGGCAGATATATATGACAAAATGTATTCGAAGTATCTCAAACTGTAATTATTAAAACTTTTATAACGGGCATTTAAAAGACCACCATATGTTTAGTGTTGATAGTTGTTTTTTTAATTTTATTGTTGTTAACAAATAGTTTGTATCTACTTGAATTTTAAATCTAATTGAATACTATTACTGTATATAATTATGTACAGGAGAACTTTAAAATCCTGGGAATGCTAAATAACTTTTAACATCGTTACAATAGTACAGTAAAATTCTACATCCACATTATAACAATATTAAACTGTCTTGACTGTGAGGGAATTTCTGGTAGAGCTTGGGTAATATTTTTAAATCGAAAATTCACTCAAAGTATAATGTAATGCGTATGTAAAAATATTTCGTATACGTTGAGATCAATGCTTGCCGTTATGTAAGGGTTTGAGCCGTTATCGAGCAATATTTAACAATATATATATATATATATATATATTATATATATATATATATATATAATGTTTTTCAATAAACATTGAATCACAAAAAGTACTTGCTCCGCCGGGACTCGAACCCGGATCCTCTCACTTGCCGGGTGAATGTGCTACCATTACACCACAGAGCCCTTACTTTTTACGATTCAATTATTTTGTATTTAGCCGTATCTGTCACATATTGTGTTTAAATAACCAAACTAACATATGATCGGAAGACCAAATACCTGTCAAATGACTTTTATTTACATTTAATTAAATTTGTATAAATGGCAATAGCCGAATTTAATTTTTTTCAATATACATTGAATCACAAAAAGTACTTGCTCCGCCGGGACATATTGTATATATATGTAATGTATCATTGAATTTTCATTTTAATTATTTCTATTGTAAAGACAGATACTACTGATTTGTATTGATTTTAATTTGTGCCTCCATAATAAAAAATACACGTAGAATTTTTTTATTAATTAAATCAATGTTTAATCCCTTATTAGCTGTAAGATCCGGTAATATCTATATATCTACCGTTAGTAACGTTAAACCGGTGAATTACCGGAGGCTCATAATATAGGTAGTAATCAAAAGTGGCGTGAAATATATAGGACATTCTACGTAATCATCTTAAAACCCTTACATAATTCCTGGTTAGACAGAGATAATCTTTATTAGAATCTTTACACGCCTCCTGGCTAGAGCTAAGTATTTATTTTAAAGTGTATTGAAGAAAAAACTAATGTTATAATTATAGACACACAATGCAAGCCTAACCATGTGGGAAGTTAGCGTATCCAATTTCCCTACACCATGCGGCATTGCACGTTTGTCATAATCAGCTGATTCGCAGTTTGAGGCGCACGACTATGTCGGGTTGTGTACATCCGTTTTGCTCTTTGTCTTTGAATAACTTAATTTTTTTAATATTAATATTTATCCTTACGCTTCTGTGTTATACTGTAAGCTCGTATTAATTTATTCTGTAAAAGTAAATGATTACGGAAGGTACGTGAGTGGGAAGTTTAACAAGTAACTAACGCTCTAGTAATTTTTTTAAATTCAATCTAATTATCTCACCATTGGTTATTTTTTGTCGATTAAAGATGACCAACATCAACGCTACAAGCAAGGCTTTACATTTTGTACTATAAGTGTTTGGTTACTGTGATAACATATTAACTTTGGGTTACACTAAAATAATTCAACCATGTAATAAATAAATATCAACTATCTGTAGTTAAATTAAAAATACAAATTGAAATCGAATTCATTTAGGTAAACACTAAAAAAATAAACATACAAGTAAATTTTAAAACCATCTATGTGCATAATTTTTGGGTAATTCTATGAGCAGCGCGTGAAAACGTATGAATTGTTTTTTCGAATATCCGAACAATAAAAGTCATAAATTAAAGCCCTATTAGGCTGTCAATTAACTTTTTAATCTGTAAAAGGAAAAGTTGTTTTTAACTTGATATATTAATATTTTCATATACAAAGCAACTGAGAATCTAAGCCAATTTGATTGCACTATGTTCAACTACAGAGCCAAATTTGTTATCTGGCCACACTTGTTAGCCAAATCCACGATGTTTTAGGAATATCACACCACTCAGTTGGCTAAATAGAAGGGAATCAATAGGTTTACGATAAATTAAAAGGTTTTAGGGATAGATTTATTACACAATTAGATATTGCAATTATGAAAACAAATGCTACAAAAGTAATTCAATCATATTTTATTCTACATTGCTACACTATATTTTAAGTACACCTTATGTGCACTTTCCTAATGCCTGCAAAACACGTTTAGTGCTTTTTAAGCTTGGGAGAAAATCTATTTAACATTTTGATACCTTGAAGTAAAAGTGCCTTTGTTTATTAGAAGGGACCATCTGCTTTTTCACGAGCACGTAATGGAGGCGAATCACTTGTCCCAACAGGTTGGTCTTGAACTGATTGTTATGGTTTGTAATGCAAGAGTCAGTTGAAGGTAACTACGAAGACGAAATACCAACCATCTCCATTTAGCACCAAACACTTAATTTAAGGTGAAGCGTTTTGTACATTGAATACGCATTGACTACTCAATAAAGAGTTTTTATGCACATTTTAGTCAATTAATTAACCCAATAAAACGACAAGAGTGAAGTGAGTTCTGCTATGTTGAAACATTGATTAGAATTAACCCACCAGGAGTCTATTTAACTGCATTTGACTAACGCCAGCTAAATTTTATTATGTTCCTATAGACCGTATTAAAATTTTTTTGTTATGAATGAGTGCAGCACGTAAGGACGATTCACTACTAAATAATGAAACTTAACAGAGGTAGTAGGAACGTTTTAAAACTAGTTGATATATGAACTGAATGTTTTAAATCTAATGTTCCTAACGGGTTAAAATTCGTTTAAAACTCAATTTGGTCTGTAGCCTCAGTTAGTTCTTGTTCGTACAAAATAGACTTTTGTATTTTATTCAAATACGCTACAGAATGTCTTAATACTTTACAAAAAATTTCAACCTGTTTAATAACTTCAAAAAATAAAAGGTATTACATTGCATGGGTTTTTATACAATATTAAGACTCTTATATGTAAGATTATAGAAATTAATACAGTTTTAAAGAGATAATTTCTTCAGTGAAATATTATTTTAATCTTGACGGTTTATCTATAAATAATTGTCAAAACACTTTTTCTAACAGCAAAATCTATTTCTTCGTGAAGAAATACATATTGACTTTCTGCAGCGTTGGCTGGACCTCGGCAGCACGTCCGCACACTGCAGTTTCAGAGCACGTACAACTACACACTTGCACAACATTCTATCGCCGTCTTGCTCAGCCATAAACCGTCCTATACACATAAATCTTTCTCTTACTTACATGAACTCAATGTTTTTGTAATACCTGTAGAAAAATGTATCGTGGTTTCAATGGTAATTAAATAAGATAACAAATAATATTATTACTGTTACAGTAACTTGTATTACTTTTAGAAATAAAACGAGAAAATAACCAAAGTGATGGGTAAACCAGGAACTAAGTCACAAAGACATGTGACTTTAGTGTAACAAGTTATACTTTACCCAAAAACATTTCATTATTAATAATTTTATTATTCATGTATGCACCTAACATGAGAAAATTGCTGAAGTTTCATAACTACCTTATATATCATTGGAAACAACTTTAGACAAATCTGAGAAGTTTATAAATCTCAAAGAATGAGGATATATAAAAAAGTCTTATTGTAAAAAATTATTATAATTAAAAATATTATTATAATTAACGTACATTACTACGTTTATATTTAGTTAAAATAATGTTTTACAGGGAATAATAAATTTGAATTAACAGCATTAAGATGCAAATTAAACTGTAGTGTCAAATTTGCTTATTTTTACAATATTATGTTTTCTTCCAAGTTTATGTAAGAAAAATGTTACTGTAGCTGCAAATTTAGCGTTTAAACACTAAAAGTTTAATAAGTAAAATAACTTGATATACCAATCACAAGCTTAAGAAAAAGCTTCAACTTATTTTAGTCTGTGTATGTCATATTTGATAGCATAACGAGCATTATAGGATTTAATTTTTAATTACGTTTTCTTGATTTCTGGTTTAACATAAATTGATAATAAATCTAAATGTTTAAAATATTAGTACTATATAAAACTGTATTAATACACTAGAAGACATATTTTAAGTTACTTTGCATCCTTTCCATTACCTGTAGGAACAACGTGGTATATAAATAATAACTAGGTCTATCTTATATTTTTTTATTGTTCTTTTAATAACAAAATATAAGATATACACTATAGCCAATGGCGTAGTGTAGCGGGTACGGCGGTTATCGCAAGATAACCAGATCAAGCAACGTCGAGCGTGGCTGCTGCTTGGATGGGTGACTGCTGATCGATCCTGTCCTTGCAAGCAGCCCACCTGCCCGGCCATTGGTGGTGGTACGGAAGTCACCTTTTAAGCCGTTTGTTACCAGGTTAAGTGTTAGAGAGGGCTTCTTAGCCCTAACTTCACCTAGTAAAATAAGACATTCTTTACTTTTACTTTTTAATACGTTACCCTTAAAATTGTATAAAGTATATACGTATAACACTTAACTAAATATTAAAAATTAACTTTTCCCAAAATTATTTAAATGTTTATATGTTACTAATAACATAATTAAATCCAAGAAAGGAAATATAATGCTCTACTGTAGTAAAGAATATCTTTTATTATCATTCGACAGTTATTGTTAAATTTATGTTTTGATAACCTTTTTGAACTGTGTAGTATAGTGTCAACTCGCCTTCGGCTCGCTGGGGGCTACGCCCCCAGGCCCCCAAAGTAAACGCTTGCAAATTCGGGGATAAGCGGAATTCGGTGACTGGTTAAGTCCGGACATTAAGTAAATGACAAGGGATTTAAAAATTGACCTTTTTCATAGATTTTTTTCCGGATTCGTAAAAACTTTTGACTTTGAGGGCATTTTGCGGTTAAACCGTTAGAGATACGACCAAAAAAGTGACTGGACCTTTCTTGTTGGAAATTTAATTTTGTCTTTCGATTGTGCCCTCAGATCTGATCTACGACCTATGGTTTAGCCAGAAATGAGCTCGGGAGAAAAGTCTGCACGGGTCAGCTATCTTGAATTGTTTAGTACAAACATAATAAAAACCGACCTCAAGGCAGTATTTTAAGTCGAACAGGGTTTAATATCACCAGGAGACTATCCTAGTCAAGGCGAGAAAATTCCCTGGGTGGGTGATTAATGTTAAGGAGGTTAAGACAAGAGGGGGTTTAATTTCGTCAGGATATTGTCTGGTCATATGAACAAATTCCCAGGGGGGGTTAACGTTACCGGGGGATAAGTCTCCAGGGGGTTATCTGGTCATACCAGGATCTTCCCAGGGGGGGGGGTTAAGAGATTTTGGTGACTGGTAAAATTCGGACATGAGGTCATGGCAGGAAATTCCCTGGGGGGGTTTAATGTTACCAGGGGGGTTAACACATCAGGGGGTTGAATGTACAGGAGGTTATCAGGTCATACCAGGAAATCCCCGGGGGGGGGGGTTAATATTACCGGGGGTTAATGACACACTTGGGCCTTTTTTAGAGGGTATTGTGTCTGTGAACATAATAAATATTCCTCTGTCCCTATCTACTATTGACGCTTAGCTAAACGCTCAGCCAAACTCCCGAAGTCACTGAACCTTTTCTGTAGATCACGTGATTTCCTAAATCCCGTTTAAAATTTGTTTTGAGTTACGACCAACCGTTTAGCCGCTATCAAGCCCGGAATGTAAATTTTTTAGGCGAAAAATGTCCAATATTTTCACTTAATCGCGTTTTGCGGTCAAACTAAGGGAAAATATAGTAAAACGTCACTGGACCTTTTTTGTAGGTCATCTTATTTCCTAAATAAAACGTTAGTCTTATTTTGACCTCCGACCAATGGTTTCGCCGCTATCGACCCCAAAAACAAAAGTTTCGCGTAAAAGTTACAACAAAATTGTACATAATCACGTTTTTTCGGCCAAACCAATCGAGATAGGGCAAAAGATTACTGGACCTTTTCTGTAGATCGCCGCAATTTGCTAATTTGATGGGTCAATCAGATTTGAGCTACGACAACGGTTCGGCCCGCTATCGGGCTTGAAACATTATTTTTATCGAAAAAATCTCTGGAAATTTCAAATGTTCGAGCGTTTTGTCGCTTAACCATGGAGATAGATAGAGCAAGGGCAAAAAGGTCATTAGACCTTTTTTTTTGTAGTTCACTTCATTGCGTTCCTGACCATGAATTTTCCGTCAGATCCGAGCTAGCTCCAACGGTTCGCCCGCTATCGGGCTTACAAAAAATGCCTGCAGGGGTGAAGAATGCGCGATTTTTTGGAAATTTTTTTGAGGGGTTGAAAATGAAAAATTCTCACTTTTCGGGATTTTCCTGGTGGTTACACGTGGAAAGCTATCTGTGTACCAAATTTCAAGTCTCTAACTCATCTGGAAGTAGGTTAGAATTAGTATACGTGAGTGAGTGAGTCAGTCAGTCAGTTACACAAGCGGTTGTATATATATTAGACTCGCCTTCGGCTGCGCTGGGGGCTGCACGCCCCCAGGGCCGTCCCATTTGGTGTGTTGGCTAAATTCGGGGATAAGTAGCGATAGTTTTCGGTGATTGGTTAAATTCAGACGTGAAGTTTCCAAATTTTATCGTAGTCCGTTTCTCGAGAATCTTTACGCGGTCGTAATTGCTTCCGCGTAACGCTCCATCCAAAAATGATGTGTGGTGTATTGATATTAATCAATTGATGTGTGTAGAAGAGTTAAGTAATGTGTTCGCGAAATTTGGAGACAAGACTAATTATGGTTTTTAACCAAAGTCAGAGGACGGTCTGTATTACCATTAGTTTTTAATTTTCCGGATTTACCCAAATCTTTTTGACTTTTGAGGGGCGTTTTGCGGCTTTAAACCGTTAGAGATATAAAGTTGAGAAAAGTTACCTGGACCTTTCTTGGTCGGAAAATTTTAATTTTATGTTTCAATTCCGTCCGTCAGATTTATTTAAGCTGCGAACCTTTGGTTTAGTGCCAGGAATGAGCTTCGGGAGAAAAGTCTGCAACTGGTCATGCGTATCGGTGAAAAAATTTTGCTTTTAGTACAAACATAATAAAAACCGACCTTAAGGGCAGTATTTTAAAGTTGAACAGTTGGTTTAATATCATCAGGAGATTATCTAGTCAAGGCCAGGAAATTCCCTGGGGGGGGGGGGTTTTTAATGTTAACTTGGGGGGTTTAACACATCAGGCGGGTTTAATTTTACCTCAGGGAGTTTATCTGGTCAATACCAGGAAATCCTCGGAGGGGGGTTAATGTTTACCGGGGGCTAATGACACACCTGTCCCTATTTTAAGGACGGTGTTGTGTTCTGTGGAACAAAGAAATAAATAATTTATTCCTGTCCCTATCCTACTATTGACGCACTAAGCTAAACGTCTCAGCCCCAACTTATTAATGTGGGGTTGTATTGCACTCGTTAACGCTACAGCAAAGCCTGAAAATCCTGATTGAATTAACACAAATATTAGTCACATATAGGCCTAATAATATATTTTAAAACTCCAAAAATTTCCAATTCACGACAAATATTTTTGCTATTTATCGCGTTTTTCAGGCTTATTAAAGTACATACAGCAAAAAGTTACTAGACCTTTTTTTGTAGATACACGTCGGTTTATCACTAAAAACTCTCTCAGCGATCGCTTAAGTTGCATTTTTTGAGGCTACGACCAAGCCGTTTAGAGCTCGCTAACCCCATCCAAGCCCGGAATGTAAATTTGTAGGGCGAAAAATTTCAAAAAATATTTTTCACTTAATCCGCCAGTTTTGGCGGTCAAACTCATGGAGAATATAGGTAAAAAGAACACTGAACCTTTTTTGTAGGATCATATTTTTATTTTTACTAAATCTAACCTTTGTTTTTATTTTGACCTCCGGCACCAATGGTTTCGGCCACTAATCGACCGCATAAACAAAAATTTTCCACTACGTAAATAAAAACTGTGTGTGTAAGTGGAGAAGAAAATTGCAACATAATTCCACGTTTTTCGGCCAACCACCAATGGAGAGATAGGGGCAAAAAAAGTCACTGGGACCTTTTTCTGGTAGATTGGCGCCAATTTGCTACATTTGATGGGTCAATCAGATTTGAGCTACGACCAGATCGGTTCTGACGCTATGCGGGTTCTGAAACATTATTGTAAGACGAAAAAATCTTCTGGAATGTAAAAGTACTTCTCGCGTTTTTTCGCTTAACCACAAAGAGATAGGAAAAAAAGTCACTAGACCTTTTTTGTAGTTCACTTCATTCCTGACCATGAATTTTTCCGTTCAGATCCGTAGATAGCTCAAACGGTTTCGCCCGCTATCGGGCTTACAAGAAATGCCTGCAAGGGTGAAAAATGTGCAAATTTTCTCGAATTTTTTTGAGGGGTTTTTAAAAGTAAAAATGTTACGGGTTTTCAGACTTTTCCCGGTGGTTTCACGGTAATAGGTTTACATCATATCGAGACTGCGTGCAAAATTTGTTCAAGTTTCTAGTGCACTTCTAGAACTATGTTAGAATTAGTATGATCTGTCAGTGAGTGAGTGAGTCAGTCAGGTTTTCACATGCGGCTGTATAGTATATTAGATAACCCGTTAGAGATATGACAAAAAGTGACTGGACCTCTTCATTGTCGGAAATTTAAGTTTTGTCTTTCGATTGTGGCCCTCCAGATCTGAATCTACGACGCTATTGGTCTTAGCCAAGAACATGAGGCCTTCCTATTCTTCTTTTTGTATTTTTTCTTTTACTTGCGCGATTTCACGTGCGGTTATTTTTCCCACTTGTTCTTTAGGCTTTTTTTTATTTTTTTTTTATTTATTCATTTTTTTCTCTTTGTTTGCTCGGGAGAAAAGTCTGTCACGGGTCAGGCTATCTTGAATTGTTTTAGTACAAACATAATAAAAAATACCGACCTCAAGGCAGTATTTTAAGTCCGAAACAGGGGGGGTTTAAATATCACCAGGAGAACTATCTAGTCAAGGCGAAGAAATTCCCCTGGGTGGTGTGATTAATGGTTAAGGAGGTTAAGACATAAGGAGGGGGTTTAATTATCGTCAGGATATTGTCTGGTCAAATGAACAAATTCCCAGGGGGG
>NW_025785334.1:0-20967 GCF_021130785.1 Homalodisca vitripennis
TTAGATTCGTTCCCATTTACAACAACTACAACACAAATAAAGGTAAATAATTGCTACATCTGATATTTTCATTATCGATAAAACTATGATTGTATTTGATTAATTGTTAGATTGACACAAAAGTTGAGAAACTGAGTTTATAGGTTATGTCATACTATTGACAAATGTTGATAGTGTTAAGTAAATTATTAGTTTAAATCACTCTGCAATCAATCGTAATTCAGTCGATTGAGAAGAAACAGCGCGTATTGCTAGTCAAACATTTAAAATAACAAATTATAACCTCTAACCTGTCATAACAGTGCGACCAAACAAACGAACTAAACCGACCAATCACCACGCGCGGAGTTAGAATTTAACTGTGTTTAGCAAGAATTTCAAATTCCAATTTTAGTAAATTTTTTATTCAACTTTACCATTTACAATAACAAATTTTAATTAATTTCAAATTATGTACAATGTTTTAGTAAACAAAATATATTTCTATAGTTAAAATTTGTGCAATTCTTATTTTCATTCAATTCCTTGTTCCTATTGTGCAATTTAATAATATTCATATCAATAAATATTCTACCGAGAAAAAGACGTTGTCACGTAAAATCTTCGCCCGTAAAACCGACTTTACAGGCAACCATAATTTTTTTTTATATCATGTTTTTATAGTTGAAAATTTATATTTTTATGGCCCTGAAAGAAAATGCTTTCTCATGATCGCCAAGTATGTGGCAAATTTTTTAAATTCAAACAAATAAGTACGTAATCTTTACCAAAAGTATGAAATACAGTGCACAAAATACTGTTTTATAATACGATAACGGTATCTTAAAACTTGCTCCAAATAGGTTTCCGGGTTTATAATTACTAAAAGTACTACTACAAAATAAATCCAGTAAATTCGGCAAAATGAAACATTAGTTCATAGTGTATATTTTATATAATACCACGTTAGTATTTCTTGTCTAAATATGCATGTACCTACTGAGAATATAATACATTTTAATAAGTACAAAACAATAGCCATTATATTTATATGAATCCATGTCTATTTACTTTTGATCAATAGACAGTACGTTACCACGTTATCACATTTAAACAATGGATTTTCTTACCTGGTAGAGAAGAATAACCTGCAGTTGGAGTAGTTGGAGGATCAACTGTGAGCAGAAAACTGGGGATTTCTTGCAAACATTTCCAGATCATTCCTGGATCCTCCAGCGGAAAGTCCTCTTTTCCATTCACCCAACAACTTGCTCGTTCTGGAAATATTCCGTAAAAATACATATACAATTAAGTATATTACTTCGTTTAGAATTGGGAGTAAACCCAAGTTTCAAAACCTTCCCTAGCGAAAAAAATATAGTAAAATTACATTACGTTAAAAAAAATTAAAATCTAACAAATAAATCAGTACTAAAGAATAGATACGAAACCTCTTTGTCATGAATATGTTTCTCACGACTGATTTAAAAGGTTACGGAAAATAAGTAACCACTAGTTATGGTTAGAGGAATAAAATAATATTCTTTTTTGGGATTAACGGAAAATGTATTTTGTTATAGAATTTATACACAATAATTGTTAAAACAAATAAACAAAACAGACAAAATATTTGTAGCTTTTAAAAAACAGGTTATTGTTTTTTTTTATTTAAAAAATATTCAGCTATTGCATTATTACAATACATTATAATTTTACATGTCTCACTGAACGAGAGACGTGGCGTGTGTGTGTGTTTTGTGTGTTATTATTATTTAAACATTAATATCTTTTTTACGTTATTTTGGTCTCTAAGAATTTATATATTTGTCTTAATTCCAAATATACTTAAAAATACGTACATATTTATATTTTGATACAGTCTCATTCTGCAACGTTGATCCCCTTAGCTTCGGTATGTTCTGACAAGAATCGACTTTCTTCCACCTGGAAAATAATTAACTTACATATTTTTGGATCATTGTGAAATTAATGAAATTTTTTATTTCAAAATATACTTGTTACCTTATACCTAATGGATAAATAACGTGTCATGTGAAATTGCATGCTTCTAGGTCAGTTATTTTCTTGAGATATTGTGTGAACAGACAGAAAAACAGGCAACAATGAAATTTATTTGGAACTAAATCTCTCCCCTCATTGTCAAACCGTTCTCGAAAATAATGTAAAGACTCAACATACCCAAACACTTTCTAACAAGAACATTCCGATCTGCTAGTTGACTGCCTTAGAGAATCCTATCTCTCTTAAGGCTGGGACAATTATTCTTCGTCTTTATGTATACCTGTCTGCTTAACTGTCTCTCTGACCACACTGTATTTTAAAAACAAAGTGGTATATAAATTTGAAATGGTTAATTTCTATATCTGAAATACTGAGTTTGATGATGGTTCATGTCTTTCTGTAGGATTTCCCTGTGCATTATGCATATTTTTTAAATTGGTCTGAATGGAAAACCATGATAGCGATGAGAAAATAGCCTGCACAATAAATTCGGAAGAAGAAACTACGTACTTCCATAATAGATTCAAAAATATAATATACATTAACTCAAGTGGCTTACCTATACGAACTGAAACGTCATTACTAGGTGTTGTAGATTTTTATTATTTAAAAACCGGTTTCAAACACAGTGAAATAAAAAAATGTCTAATGGGTCATGTAGGCACATTATATATTTTGACAAATATTTCATACGCAGACTTCCAATTTGGCATGAAATTTCATTTCTACAGGATAATAATGAGTTCTAAAAACGCTAATACGGTGCCAGAAATTTATCACGTAGAAGACAACTATATGGCAACAAACTGAAATAGATGATTATTTACCGACAAAGAATTTTCAGACCTTTATATTCATACATTATAATATCCTTGATAAAAAAAAAAAATTAAAACGCCGCATCAGGAAGTCCTTAGGAAGAAATTTAATTGGAATTACCGTAAATAGACACATTTTGACCTAAGTAACCTTTTAGGCTACATTGTATATATATATATTATATATATATAATATATATATATATATATAATAATAATTTCTTAATCAGGAAAATAAGGGATAAACGCTACTACAGAAACCGGAAATAACTTTGACCGAAATTAAGATTACATTTACCTGAAATAGTCTAAAATTATTTATAGAGAATTTCAAGTATTTGAAAGGCAATTTAAGTACTTTTAAATTTCCAACTTCAGTTAACATTTTTAAGTTACATTTAGTTATTCTGATCTGAATCACGAGATTAGAATATTTTCCATTGATCATTTATTTACTTACTTTCAAGTGAGTATCATGCCATTTAACAAGGCTATGTTTATAAAGTATCTATTACTCAAGGGCGTATCTCTTACATAGGCCCATGTAAGTGCTAAAAACAATAATTAAGTTTAATTCAATAAAATATTTTTAATGGTATTAAATGAATACAATTGTAAATCACAATGAAGTGAATAGTAGGAAAATTAAAAGTCATTAAAATTGGCTTGAAATTATTTTACATATTTATAGTGCAATATTACCTGTAGTATCCTTGTTTCTCTCTAGGATGATAAATTGGCCGAGAAATATTCGACGAGGTACCAACGTCAAGACGGGCTGGTTAGAGAAAGCTGCACACCCATGTTCAATCAATGATTCCGGTAAACCTGAAACCTGAGTGTAAATATATGAACATGTATTTAACGTTACGATAAAATATTCTAAGAATATTAAGACATTACTATGAATGTTTTTTTTTTTTTTTTACCTGAATTATCTCGTGCAATTTGATCTACAAGTCTGGTTTGCTGTCCACCACTGATGGGCGGTTTTTCGTACATGTGTGGCTTTCAGCAACTCGTGATTAGTTGGAGTTTGGGTTATTATGAACCTGGCTCTAAAATGATTGTAACTGATAGCAAAACGATTTGTATATCGGGTTAAGATGATATACTTAAAGTTTTACTACGCATATCCCAATGTCCCATTATATATATATATATATATATATATATATATATATATATATATATTATATATATATATATATATATTTATAATATAATATTTATTATATATATATATATATATATATAGAGAGAGAGAGAGACGAGAGAGAGAGAGAGAGAGAGAGATAGAGTGGAAATTCGGGAATATACAAGTGTACTATCTCCACAATAGGTAAAGTCTCTGAATTTTTTTTTCTTTTTGAGGCTGTTTTAAGATTTTTTTATAAATATAAAATATATATATATATATATAGAGCCTGATGCGAAGGAATTTTAAATTAAAAAAATCTAAATACACAGTAACACACATATAAAGAAATTTTGTTATGAAAACAAAAAGAAAAATCCCAAATATAAAACAAACATATTAAATTTATATTTCTAAAATTAATCAAAATTAGTCAATAGGCCTACAGAAAAGGTGTCATAAAACATTAATTGTAATCAGAATTCAAACAAAAATACAAGAAAACATAGCAAGAAAGGCTTAAAGATTTCATACCATGTTTAATTACTAATTATTAATTTAAGGCATTTTTTACAATGTACTTAAAAAACAAGAAACTTATAATTAGTTTATGAAAAAATATTAACATTTTTACACCATATGATTTTCAACCGAGTTTTATTAAATAGACAAGTTGCAAATAGACAGTAATTATAAGACTTTTTAATATCAAGTACTTATTGATCTAGGTATATTACCTTTTTTGGCATTTCATAGTTTAAATTTATTTTTCTTACTGTAATTGCAGCCCTGACGTCTTAAATAAATCAAAAGTCTGAGAAACTTTAGGTCTAAGGAATACGTTTTGGAACACCAAACTCACCAATACGTTTTGAGTAATGGAACCCACGAAGGGTAACCGACCTCTTTGTTACAAATCGTTTTCGCTAAAAAGCGTTTTTATAGAAAAAGTAGGAAATCCTTTAGACCTAGTATGAGACGGATCATGTTTTAGGTCTAATTTTAAACTCATCTGCATGGAAAAGTAGCTTGGAACCTGCAAATTTCTTATTACAGTTTTTTTTTTATTAGCAAAGTATAGTTAGTACAAAAGATATTGAAATACATGCAGAATTCTTGTGTCGAGAGAAATATATATAAAAAAATTGTTTATTCAATTTATCGCCAATTTAAATATAAAGAGCTCAAAACGTTTAAATAAAATTACAGTAAAATTAAAAAACTTCACAACGGCCGCTAAAATTATGATGTGGATTTAAAACTAAATAACATCGAACAGTGTTTAAGAACCCACAGTAAAGTAAGTAACATAAGTGGTTTTACGCTTAAGGATGCCTTAGTTACTGAGTCATCGGATATTGCTGGATTGTGTAATGATGATGTTTCTCTCTGCTGTGGTTATCTCTCCTACTTTTTTTTTTATTATAAAGGGTCGATACATGTGCCACCCAAAGCACCACTAATATCCATGACGCTATAAACTCCAGTCACATGGTGACGAGGTTTATTTTCTGAAGTGCAAAACCCAGAAGATAATATAAATGACCTTTGAAATGTGGTTTATTATACAAAGCTATAGGCCAATTTTCAAAAATTACTAAGAAATTTGTTTAATTTTTTTTGTATAAGAATGTTCCCAACAGTATCAACAGCTCTAAAAAATATTATTTAAATCTTAAAAACAAGGTCCTTGCCTGGTCAAAATTTTTCGAACTATTTCAATCTTGGCTGTATTCAATAAAATGATTTTTTAAATTATTTCTAAATAGCGTAAAATTGAGAGGGTAATAAATCTTGATCTAGAAGCTTTACAATGGTGGTTCTCTAAAAATTAAATGTTTAAATACCGATAAAACTAAATTATAAATTATAATCTTCAAGGAGATAGTCGTTGTAAATTAAAATTTATGTAAGTGTATTGATTGTATTTGTGGTAAAAATGTATTTATATCAGAATGTAAAGAACTCAAAGAGGAAACTTATGTAACTATTAAGGGGGTTTTCTTGGATAATGGCTTAATCTGGAAGCAAAATTTACACAATTTCAGAACAAAATTAACTAGTACTATTTGTTTGTTCTTTTATTAATAAATTTGTGTGCCAGTAATATATTGAGAACTTTATATTTTTTATTAATGCCTATTAGGTTGAAATATAATATTATATGCTGGAGAGGAACGTATTATTCAAATGTGAAAAGCTCTTGTTACATCTCAGAAGAGATATTTGCGACCTGTAGCCAAAAAGTCTAGGCATGAAGCATCTTTTCCTCTTTTTCGATCGATATTAAGAATTCATCCACTCAGATACGTGTACGTCTACAGGGGCATTAAAAGTGTTTTTATTAAAGAGCCATTTATATTATTGTTGAGGTTTAGCTTCAATTCTCCCTCCTCTTAATGCATCGTCTGAAATGTGATACTGTTACAGACTTATCTCTGGAAATCTTAATTCCATTTTCATCTGGCACCAGATAACAATTCAACTGCACTATATACCTCATATTACGTAATCTATGTGTATCTGATGTCGTAACGATGTAAATTGTTAATTTTAAGCCTCTTTGTTGTTGACTTTTATCGGATATATTCAGACAGCTCCATATTCAAGGAGACAAGTATGTAATATAATCAGATTCCATATTACAAGAAAGTTGAACTGGAGCCTATACTAAACATTCATAAAAAATAAACCCGTTGGCTAAGTTATGTATAGAAAACCATCACATAATTATTCAGATATACTTGTAAAACAAATATATTATTTGAATTTTAAGTTGTATATTTATAATTATTAATTGTAGAAAGATTTCTTTATAGATTTAATACAAAAAACTGTATGAATTATGTTTTTTATGCTATGTACCAGTTTTATAACTCAGTTATTTAAGGAGACAAGTCTTCACTAAAGAAGATTCAACGAAAGAAAACCTCACAAGCAATTACATATGTACATAATGTAAGAGTGTCATTAAGTAGATTGAGAGTATTTCTAAAAATACAATTTATAGCCCCAACGAGAATGTTAGCTTAAACTTACAAAACAGATGAACGTCAGAAATAATAATGTATATTTTAATCTAAATAATAACTTGTAGAATTTTTAACTTAAGTCTATATGTTAACGTTAGTCATATTAGTATTTATGTTGGCTAACAATATGACTATCGTAAAATGAACAATTATATATATATATATATATATAAAATACTTATACTATATACATATATATAATATAATATATATATATATATTATAATATAATATATTATATAATATAATATTATTATTATATATTATAAGAGTATATATATATATACTCTTATAATATATAAATAATATATTATATTATAACATAATATAATTATATTATTTATATATATATATATATATATATATATATATATATATATACTCTTCGAAGTACTTTAAAGTGTACACAAAAAACGGAAACAAAAATTCAGTGCTCATGTTTAATTTTCGAGTTGACACAACCCTTCATCAGAACACACTGAATTAAAACATATAAAGAGAAACTCAAACCATAAACAAAAGACATAACCAAAATAAAATTTTGTAAATGTTTACATAGAACTAAAATTTTTTTGTTATAAAAAGGAAAAGTTATATAATTTATATTTATAATATTACAATGTGAAGGGTAATTATGAAATGTGTTCATTTATTTTATGCAAAAAGAGTAACTACTGTTTTTGAATCCAGATTTCTATAAAAACCTTTGCTCTGGTTGTATAGATGATTGGTTCTTTAAAATAAATCCCTCACGTTTTTTCACATACCTAAGTGAACGGGCTTACAAACTACTTTCTCAAAATTATTTAAATTTTATATAATTCATTATAAATAACAAGATTTATATCGGGTCAGGATGAGAAGCTTTGCCTTAGTTCTGTTCAGTTAATTGATATGAGAGACTTTTTGAACCGAGTGTAATCCAATTTATTAGTATTAATATAAAGTATAGTTAACACTAAAAATAAAAGGACAAATAAACATGTACAAAGCACACTCATGTAGTAAATTATTAAAATACTAATTGTATATACACTACGAAACTCAACTTGCAACTACGACTATGCTGCTAAACAAGTGAAGCAATTGAACTGTCTGATGACAGTGACACAAAGACTACGACGGTGTTAAAAGCAGACTTGATCGTTGGAGAGATGGGGAGTGGAGGATTCAAAAAACAAACATTCCCAAAGCCATTGTACTCTAACAGCACCTTACATAATACAATTCACACGTTTTAAAAGCATCGTTTTGAGTTTTTTTAAGTTTCATATATTATTTTAAGTTTGGATTATTGTCACTGTACTACATCTTGCATACTTTTTGGTTGTAATGATTCAATTTTTTCAGTTATTCTCATACAGCCTGTTTAAGAGATCAGTCTTGTTTTAGTACCTACTTCTTTGCGTATTAATCGCTCTAGGCGATATTACTGATAAATAAAACAACTCACAATGGCTTCATTGGACGGTGTAACCATTTGCCCCGAAACGCCAGAATAGTGTGAGTTTCCAACCACCAAAAACATGCCACAGTCAGGTTCTATAATTCTGATGAATTACAAGCCAGCATAAATACAACCATTTTCTTTTATATATGAATTTAAAAATAGTGTAAGTTGCGTCTTTCAGTGACGTAGTAATTGTTATAAATTTTATGAGGTGGTAATAATATGTAGAAAATTCTCACTAGGCTACCGCAAATTTAATATTTCTTCAGGACAATCTTCAAGGATTGGTAAACTGTTGAATTTTTCATGCCTCTAGAACTAAGAAATAATCTTATTTATTTTAAATGTGCCTTAACCAGATGACAAGATATACATATAATAAAGATAAAAGTAGTATATAACTTTTCACCCGGGAGGATCAGAACGGTGGTTTAAAGAACATTTGCCTTCAAAGGTATAATGTGGATTGCTATGGACAGTTCCCATTATACACTAAACTTAGTTTTTAAAAATATGTTGACAAATTATGAAATCCTCATTGCCACGACTTTAAACTTTAGAGAGCTGTGCAGGACAGTTTTAAAACGTTGGCATTTGTTGCCTTTGTAAACGTGTCTAGAGTTAAGAAGCAACTTTGTTTTGTTGAAATATGGCTTCAAAACTTAAATATGTTTCACGGTCAAGGTGATGAAATCACGCCTTTGTTATGTGTCTATAGTTAAGAAGCAACTTTGTTTTGTTGAAATATGGCTTCAAAAACTTAATATATGTTTCACGGTCAAGGTGATGAAATCACGCCTGAAACTATATTTGGTGTCAAACGCATTTTGAAGCTTATAAATGGCTGTTCACTGTGAAACCATTCAATGAGGAGAGAACTGACTTTGGCACGTCAGTTGGGTGGTCGCAATTGGAAGGGGATGAAGGTGAGTAAAAATATTGGAATATTTTAAGTTTGAATATAATATTATAATAATATAATAGTAAGGTTCAGCCTGTCAATTACACAACAATTTATGTTGTTCCAATATAGATATATAGAATTCGACTCGCCTTCGGCTCGCTGGGGGCTACGCCCCCAGGCCCCCATGATGTTACGCTTGAAAATTCGGGGATTAGCGGTTAAATTTACGCTTGCAAAAATTCGGGGATAAGAGAGATTTGGTGATTTTTAAAATTCGGACATGAGATCATGCCAGGAAAATCCCTGGGGGGGTTTAAAGTTACTGGGGGTTAAGAAATCAGGGGGTTATCTGGTTATACCAGGAACTTCCCAAGGGGAGATAAGCTTGCAAATTAGGGGATAAGAGATTTGTTGATGGGTAAAATTCGGATATGATGCCATGCCAGGAAATTCCCTGGGGGGGGGTTAACTTTACCGGGGGATAAGACACCGGGGGTTATCTGGTCATACCAGGCACTTCCCAGGGGGGGTTAATGTTACCCGGGGGGTGTTAATACTTCAGGGGGTTTTAATGTACTCAGGAGGTTATCTGGTCATACTAGGAAATTTCCGGGGGGGGGGGGGCTAATGTTACCGGGGGTTAATGACACATGGGCCTATTTTAGAAGGTGTTTTTGTCTGTAAACATAATAAAAATTCACTTTTGTCCCTATCCTGACTATTGACGCTTAGATAACGTTCAGGCCAATTTTCTAATGTGGGGGTGTATTCACTCGTTAACTGGATTAGCGGCATTTCGGGGAAAGTTTATGTCTGATCATCAGTTTAGGGATCTTGGGGTTAAAAAAGACCCATTTTATCGAATTTTCCAGATTTAACCAAAGGTTTGACTTTAAGGGCATTTTGCGGCTTAACCGTTAGAGATACGACAAAAAGTGACTGGACCTTTCTTGTCGGAAATTTACTTTTGTCTTTCGATTATGCATCAGATTTAAGCTACGACCTATAATTTAGGGCAGTACAGAGCTTAGGACAAAAGACTGCACTGGGCAGTTTAAAAATATCACGTAAAACATAAAAAATCAATACTTTAAAACGCGTTATGCGGCCAAAACCGTTGAGGATAGGGCAAAATGTTACTGGGCCTTTTTTGTAGATCACATTATTTGCTAAATCCTGTTGAAAATTTGTTTTGAGTTACGACCAACCGTTTAGCCGCTATCAAGCCCGGAATGTAAATTTTGTATGGCGAAAATTTCCAAATCTTTTCATTTAATCGCATTTTGCGGCCAAACTAATGGAGATAGAGTAAAAAGTCACTAGAACTTTTATGTAGATCATCTTCATTTCCTATATCTAACCTTTGTTTTTATTTTGCCCTCCGACCAACAGGTTTCGCCGCTATCGACCTCAAAAACAAACTTTTCACGTAAATATTACAAAAGAAATTGCACATAATCACGTTTTTCGGCCAAACCAATAGAGATTAGGGCAAAAAGTCACTCGACCTTTTCTGTAGATCGCGCAATTTGCTATTTTGATGGGTCAAACAGATTTGAGCTACGACCAACGGTTCGGCCGCTATCGGGCTCTAAATATTATTTTTATCGAAAAAATCTCTGGAATTTCAAATGTTCGAGCGTTTTTGTCGCTTAACCATGGAAGATAGAGCAAAAAGTCACTGGACCTTTTTTTGTAGTTCACCTCATTCCTGATTATGAATTTTTCGTCAGATCCGAGCTAGCTCGAACGGTTCACCCGCTATCGGGACTTACAAAAAATGCCTGCAGGGCGTGAAAAATGCACGAATTTTCTCGATTTTTTTTTAGGGGTTTAGAAGTAAAAAAGTCCGGTTTTCAGACTTTTCCTCCGGGGTCATATTGTGAAAGGTACCTGCATGCCAAATTTCAAGTTTCCAGCACTTCTAGAAACTATGTTAGAATTTGTATCTATATATCAGTGAGTGAGTGAGTCAGTCAGTTTCACATGCGGCTGTATATATATTAGACTCGCCTTCGGCTCGCTGGGGGCTACGCCCCCAGGCCCCCAAAGTAAACGCTTGCAAATTCGGGGATAAGCGGAATTCGGTGACTGGTTAAGTCCGGACATTAAGTACAATGACAAGGGATTTAAAAATTGACCTTTTTCATAGATTTTTTTCCGAATTCGTAAAAACTTTTGACTTTGAGGGCATTTTGCGGTTAAACCGTTTAGAGATACGAGAAAAAGTGACTGGACCTTTCTTGTTGGAAATTTAATTTTGTCTTTCGATTGTGCCCTCAGATCTGATCTACGACCTATGGTTTAGCCAGAAATGAGCTCGGGAGAAAAGTCTGCACGGGTCAGCTATCTTGAATTGTTTAGTATAAACATAATAAAAAACCGACCTCAAGGCAGTATTTTTAAGTCGAACAGGGGGTTTAATATCACCAGGAGACTATCTAGTCAAGGCGAGAAATTCCCTGGGTGGGTGATTAATGTTAAGGAGGTTAAGACAAGAGGGGGTTTAATTTCGTCAGGATATTGTCTGGTCATATGAACAAATTCCCAGGGTGGGGTTAACGTTACCGGGGGATAAGTCTCCAGGGGGTTATCTGGTCATACCAAGATCTTCCCAGGGGGGGGGTTAAGAGATTTGGTGACTGGTAAAATTCGGACATGAGGTCATGGCAGGAAATTCCCTGGGGGGGTTTAATGTTACCAGGGGGGTTAACACATCAGGGGGTTGAATGTACAGGAGGTTATCAGGTCATACCAGGAAATCCCCGGGGGGGGGGTTAATATTACCGGGGGTTAATGACACACTTGGGCCTTTTTTAGAGGGTATTGTGTCTGTGAACATAATAAATATTCCTCTGTCCCTATCTACTATTGACGCTTAGCTAACGCTCAGCCAACTCCCGAAGTCACTGAACCTTTTCTGTAGATCACGTGATTTCCTAAATCCCGTTTAAAATTTGTTTTGAGTTACGACCAACCGTTTAGCCGCTATCAAGCCCGGAATGTAAATTTTTAGGCGAAAATGTCCAATATTTTCACTTAATCGCGTTTTGCGATCAAACTAAGGGAAATATAGTTAAAAAGTCACTGGACCTTTTTTGTAGGTCATCTTATTTCCTAAATAAAACGTTGGTCTTATTTTGACCTCCGACCAATGGTTTTCGCCGCTATCGACCCCAAAAACAAAAGTTTCGCGTAAAAAGTTACAACAAAATTGTACATAATCACGTTTTTCGGCCAAACCAATCGAGATAGGGCAAAAGATTACTGCACCTTTTCTGTAGATCGCGCAATTTGCTAATTTGATGGGTCAATCAGATTTGAGCTACGACCAACGGTTCGGCCGCTATCGGGCTTGAAACATTATTTTTATCGAAAAAATCTCTGGAATTTCAAATGTTCGAGCGTTTTGTCGCTTTAACCATGGAAGATAGAGCAAAAAGTCATTAGACCTTTTTTGTAGTTCACTTCATTCCCCACTAACGATTAACCATCAGATCCGAGCTACAACCTACGGTTTAGACGCTACAGAGCCTCAAACAAAAATCTACAAGCGAAAATCGTCAAAATTTGACAATATTTTCGAATTTGAGAGCATGTTTAGGGTCGACCGGTAGAGATGCAGGGAAGTATAATGTGCCCATTCTGTAGATGATAAAATTTGCTAAAACCCCTTAAAAATTAGATTTGAGCTACTACCAACGGTTTAGTCACTAGACGGCTCGAAAGCAAAAAAACTACACCAGTTTTTAACCAGTTTCAACCGGTTTTTAATTTTTTTGAGGGGTTTAAAATTAAAAATTCCCGGTTTTCAGACTTTTCCTCCGGGTCATATTGTGAAAGGTACCTGCGTGCCAAATTTCAAGTTTCCAGGACTTCTAGAACTATGTTAGAATTTGTATCTATCCATCAGTCAGTGAGTGAGTTACACATGCGGCTGTATAAGTATTTAGATAACCGTTAGAGATACGAGAAAAAGTGACTGGACCTTTCTTGTTGGAAATTTAATTTTGTCTTTCGATTGTGCCCTCAGATCTGATCTACGACCTATGGTTTAGCCAGAAATGAGCTCGGGAGAAAAGTTCTGCACGGGTCAGCTATCTTGAATTGTTTAGTATAAACATAATAAAAACCGACCTCAATGCAGTATTTTAAGTCGAACAGGGGGTTTAATATCACCAGGAGACTATCTAGTCAAGGCGAGAAATTCCCTGGGTGGGTGATTAATGTTAAGGAGGTTAAGACAAGAGGGGGTTTAATTTCGTCAGGATATTGTCTGGTCATATGAACAAATTCCCAGGGGGGGTTAACGTTACCGGGGGATAAGTCTCCAGGGGGTTATCTGGTCATACCAAGATCTTCCCAGGGGGGGGGTTAAGAGATTTGGTGACTGGTAAAATTCGGACATGAGGTCATGGCAGGAAATTCCCTGGGGGGGTTTAATGTTACCAGGGGGGTTAACACATCAGGGGGTTGAATGTACAGGAGGTTATCAGGTCATACCAGGAAATCCCCGGGGGGGGGTTAATATTACCGGGGGTTAATGACACACTTGGGCCTTTTTTTAGAGGGTATTGTGTCTGTGAACATAATAAATATTCCTCTGTCCCTATCTACTATTGACGCTTAGCTAACGCTCAGCCAACTCCCGAAGTCACTGAACCTTTTCTGTAGATCACGTGATTTCCTAAATCCCGTTTAAAATTTGTTTTGAGTTACGACCAACCGTTTAGCCGCTATCAAGCCCGGAATGTAAATTTTTAGGCGAAAATGTCCAATATTTTCACTTAATCGCGTTTTGCGATCAAACTAAGGGAAATATAGTAAAAAGTCACTGGACCTTTTTTGTAGGTCATCTTATTTCCTAAATAAAACGTTGGTCTTATTTTGACCTCCGACCAATGGTTTCGCCGCTATCGACCCCAAAAACAAAAGTTTCGCGTAAAAGTTACAACAAAATTGTACATAATCACGTTTTTCGGCCAAACCAATCGAGATAGGGCAAAAGATTACTGCACCTTTTCTGTAGATCGCGCAATTTGCTAATTTGATGGGTCAATCAGATTTGAGCTACGACCAACGGTTCGGCCGCTATCGGGCTTGAAACATTATTTTTATCGAAAAAATCTCTGGAATTTCAAATGTTCGAGCGTTTTGTCGCTTAACCATGGAAGATAGAGCAAAAAGTCATTAGACCTTTTTTGTAGTTCACTTCATTCCCCACTAACGATTAACCATCAGATCCGAGCTACAACCTACGGTTTAGACGCTACAGAGCCTCAAACAAAAATCTACAAGCGAAAAATCGTCAAAATTTGACAATATTTTCGAATTTGAGAGCATGTTTAGGGTCGACCGGTAGAGATGCAGGGAAGTATAATGTGCCCATTCTGTAGATGAATAAAATTTGCTAAAACCCCTTAAAAATTAGATTTGAGCTACTACCAACGGTTTTAGTCACTAGACGGCTCGAAAGCAAAAAAACTACACCAGTTTTTAACCAGTTTCAACCGGTTTTTAATTTTTTTGAGGGGTTTTTAAAATTAAAAATTCCCGGTTTTCAGACTTTTCCTCCGGGTCATATTGTGAAAGGTACCTGCGTGCCAAATTTCAAGTTTCCAGGACTTCTAGAACTATGTTAGAATTTGTATCTATCCATCAGTCAGTGAGTGAGTTACACATGCGGCTGTATAAGTATTTAGATAAACCGTTAGAGATACGACAAAAAGTGACTGCACCTTTCTTGTTGGAAATTTAATTTTTGTCTTTCGATTGTGCCCTCAGATCTGATCTACGACCTATGGTTTAGCCAGAAATGAGCTCGGGAGGAAAAGTCTGCACGGGTCAGCTATCTTGAATTGTTTAGTATAAACATAATAAAAACCGACCTCAAGGCAGTATTTTAAGTCGAACAGGGGGTTTAATATCACCAGGAGACTATCTAGTCAAGGCGAGAAATTCCCTGGGTGGGTGATTAATGTTAAGGAGGTTAAGACAAGAGGGGGTTTAATTTCGTCAGGATATTGTCTGGTCATATGAACAAATTCCCAGGGGGGTTAACGTTACCGGGGGATAAGTCTCCAGGGGGTTATCTGGTCATACCAAGATCTTCCCAGGGGGGGGGTTAAGAGATTTGGTGGACTGGTAAAATTCGGACATGAGGTCATGGCAGGAAATTCCCTGGGGGGGTTTAATGTTACCAGGGGGGTTAACACATCAGGGGTTGAATGTACAGGAGGTTATCAGGTCATACCAGGAAATCCCCGGGGGGGGGTTAATATTACCGGGGGTTAATGACACACTTGGGCCTTTTTTAGAGGGTATTGTGTCTGTGAACATAATAAATATTCCTCTGTCCCTATCTACTATTGACGCTTAGCTAACGCTCAGGCCAACTCCCGAAGTCACTGAACCTTTTCTGTAGATCACGTGATTTCCTAAATCCCGTTTAAAATTTTGTTTTGAGTTACGACCAACCGTTTAGCCGCTATCAAGCCCGGAATGTAAATTTTTAGGCGAAAATGTCCAATATTTTCACTTAATCGCGTTTTGCGATCAAACTAAGGGAAATATAGTAAAAAGTCACTGGACCTTTTTTGTAGGTCATCTTATTTCCTAAATAAAACGTTGGTCTTATTTTGACCTCCGACCAATGGTTTCGCCGCTATCGACCCCAAAAACAAAAGTTTCGCGTAAAAGTTACAACAAAATTGTACATAATCCACGTTTTTCGGCCAAACCAATCGAGATAGGGCAAAAGATTACTGCACCTTTTTCTGTAGATCGCGCAATTTGCTAATTTGATGGGTCAATCAGATTTGAGCTACGACCAACGGTTCGGCCGCTATCGGGCTTGAAACATTATTTTTATCGAAAAAATCTCTCTGGAATTTCAAATGTTCGAGCGTTTTGTCGCTTAACCATGGAAGATAGAGCAAAAAGTCATTAGACCTTTTTTGTAGTTCACTTCATTCCCCACTAAACGATTAACCATCAGATCCGAGCTACAACCTACGGTTTAGACGCTACAGAGCCTCAAACAAAAAATCTACAAGCGAAAATCGTCAAAATTTGACAATATTTTCGAATTTGAGAGCATGTTTAGGGTCGACCGGTAGAGATGCAGGGAAGTATAATGTGCCCATTCTGTAGATGATAAAATTTGCTAAAACCCCTTAAAAAATTAGATTTGAGCTACTACCAACGGTTTAGTCACTAGACGGCTCGAAAGCAAAAAACTACACCAGTTTTTAACCAGTTTTCAACCGGTTTTTAATTTTTTTTGAGGGGTTTAAAATTAAAAATTCCCGGTTTTCAGACTTTTCCCTCCGGGTCATATTGTGAAAGGTACCTGCGTGCCAAATTTCAAGTTTCCAGGACTTCTAGAACTATGTTAGAATTTGTATCTATCCATCAGTCAGTGAGTGAGTTACACATGCGGCTGTATAAGTATTTAGACTCGCCTTCGGCTCGCTTGGGGCTACGCCCCCCAGGCCCCCAAAGTAAACGCTTGCAAATTCGGGGATAAGCGGAATTCGGTGACTGGTTAAGTCCGGACATTAAGTAAATGACAAGGGATTTAAAAATTGACCTTTTTCATAGATTTTTTTTCCGGATTCGTAAAAACTTTTGACTCTTGAGGGCATTTTGCGGTTAAACCGTTAGAGATACGAGAAAAAGTGACTGGACATTTCTTGTTGGAAATTTAATTTTGTCTTTCGATTGTGCCCTCAGATCTGATCTACGACCTATGGTTTAGCCAGAAATGAGCTCGGGAGAAAAGTCTGCACGGGTCAGCTATCTTGAATTGTTTAGTATAAACATAATAAAAACCGACCTCAAGGCAGTATTTTAAGTCGAACAGGGGGTTTAATATCACCAGGAGACTATCTAGTCAAGGCGAGAAATTCCCTGGGTGGGTGATTAATGTTAAGGAGGTTAAGACAAGAGGGGGTTTAATTTCGTCAGGATATTGTCTGGTCATATGAACAAATTCCCAGGGGGGGTTAACGTTACCGGGGATAAGTCTCCAGGGGGTTATCTGGTCATACCAAGATCTTCCCAGGGGGGGGGTTAAGAGATTTGGTGACTGGTAAAATTCGGACATGAGGTCATGGCAGGAAATTCCCTGGGGGGGTTTAATGTTACCAGGGGGGGTTAACACATCAGGGGGTTGAATGTACAGGAGGTTATCAGGTCATACCAGGAAATCCCCGGGGGGGGGTTAATATTACCGGGGGTTAATGACACACTTGGGCCTTTTTTAGAGGGTATTGTGTCTGTGAACATAATAAATATTCCTCTGTCCCTATCTACTATTGACGCTTAGCTAAACGCTCAGCCAACTCCCGAAGTCACTGAACCTTTTCTGTAGATCACGTGATTTCCTAAATCCCGTTTAAAATTTGTTTTGAGTTACGACCCAACCGTTTAGCCGCTATCAAGCCCGGAATGTAAAATTTTTAGGCGAAAATGTCCAATATTTTCACTTAATCGCGTTTTGCGATCAAACTAAGGGAAATATAGTAAAAAGTCACTGGACCTTTTTTGTAGGTCATCTTATTTCCTAAATAAAACGTTGGTCTTATTTTGACCTCCGACCAATGGTTTCGCCGCTATCGACCCCAAAAACAAAAGTTTCGCGTAAAAGTTACAACAAAATTGTACATAATCACGTTTTTTTTTCGGCCAAACCAATCGAGATAGGGCAAAAGATTACTGCACCTTTTCTGTAGATCGCGCAATTTGCTAATTTGATGGGTCAATCAGATTTGAGCTACGACCAAAACGGATCGGCTTCGGCCGCTATCGGGCTTGAAACATTATATTTTTATCGAAAAAATCTCTGGAATTTCAAACATGTTCGAGCGTTTTGTCGCTTAACCACACGAGATAGAGCAAAAAGTCATTAGACCTTTTTATTGTAGAGTTCACTTCATTCCCCACTAAACGATTATACCCATCAAATCCGAGCTACAACCTACGGGTTTAGACGCTACAGAGAGCCTCAAACAAAAATCTACAAGCGAAAATCGTCAAAATTTGACAATATTTTCGAATTTGAGAGCATGTTTAGGGTCGACCGGTAGAGATGCAGGGAAGTATAATGTGCCCATTCTGTAGATGATAAAATTTGCTAAAGACCCCTTAAAAATTAGATTTGAGCTACTACCAACGGTTTAGTCACTAGACGGGCTCGAAAGCAAAAAACTACACCAGTTTTTTAACCAGTTTTCAACCGGTTTTTAATTTTTTTGAGGGGTTTAAAAATTAAAAAATTCCCGGTTTTCAGACTTTTCCTCCGGGTCATATTGTGAAAAGGTACCTGCGTGCCAAATTTCAAGTTTCCAGGACTTCTAGAACTATGTTAGAATTTGTATCTATCCCATCATCAGTGAGTGAGTGAGTCAGTTTCCACATGCGGGCTTGTATAAGTATTTAGACTCGCCTTCGGCTCGCTGGGGGCTACGCCCCCAGCCCCCAAAGTAAACGCTTGCAAATTCGGGGATAAGCGGAATTCGGTGACTGGTTAAGTCCGACATTAAGTAAATGACAAGGGATTTAAAAATTGACCTTTTTTCATAGATTTTTTTTTCCGGATTCGTAAAAAACTTTTGACTTTGAGGGCATTTTTGCGGTTAAACCGTTAGAGATACAAGAAAAAGTGACTGGACCTTTCTTGTTGGAAATTTAATTTTGTTCTTTCGATTGTGCCCTCAGATCTGATCTACGACCTATGGTTTAGCCAGAAATGAGCTCGGGAGAAAAGTCTGCACGGGATCAGCTATCTTGAATTGTTTAGTATAAACATAATAAAAACCGACCTCAAGGCAGTATTTTAAGTCGAACAGGGGGTTTAATATCACCAGGAGACTATCTAGTCAAGGCGAGAAATTCCCTGGGTGGGTGTGATTAATGTTAAGGAGGTTAAGACAAGAGGGGGTTTAATTTCGTCAGGATATTGTCTGGTCATATGAACAAATTCCCAGGGGGGGTTAACGTTACCGGGGGATAAGTCTCCAGGGGGTTTATCTGGTCATACCAAGATCTTCCCAGGGGGGGGGGGTTAAGAGATTTGGTGACTGGTAAAATTCGGACATGAGGTCATGGCAGGAAATTCCCTGGGGGGGTTTAATGTTACCAGGGGGGTTTTAACACATCAGGGGGTTGAATGTACAGGAGGTTATCAGGTCATACCAGGAAATCCCCGGGGGGGGT
The DNA here is from genome assembly GCF_021130785.1 of Homalodisca vitripennis. Lineage (NCBI taxonomy): Eukaryota > Metazoa > Arthropoda > Insecta > Hemiptera > Cicadellidae > Homalodisca > Homalodisca vitripennis. The sequence goes on from NW_025785334.1 coordinate 19,562, forward strand.
TAATATTACCGGGGGTTAATGACACACTTGGGCCTTTTTTAGAGGGTATTGTGTCTGTGAACATAATAAATATTCCTCTGTCCCTATCTACTATTGACGCTTAGCTAACGCTCAGCCAACTCCCGAAGTCACTGAACCTTTTCTGTAGATCACGTGATTTCCTAAAATCCCGTTTAAAATTTGTTTTGAGTTACGACCAACCGTTTAGCCGCTATCAAGCCCGGAATGTTAAATTTTTAGGCGAAAATGTCCAATATTTTCACTTTAATCGCGTTTTGCGATCAAACTAAGGGAAATATAGTAAAAAGTCACTGGACCTTTTTTGTAGGTCATCTTATTTCCTAAATAAAACGTTGGTCTTATTTTGACCTCCGACCAATGGTTTCGCCGCTATCGACCCCAAAAAACAAAAGTTTCGCGTAAAAGTTACAAACAAAATTGTACATAATCACGTTTTTCGGCCAAACCAATCGAGATAGGGCAAAAGATTACTGCACCTTTTCTGTAGATCGCGCAATTTTGCTAATTTGATGGGTCAATCAGATTTGAGCTACGACCAACGGTTCGGCCGCTATCGGGCTTGAAACATTATTTTTATCGAAAAAAATCTCTGGAATTTCAAATGTTCGAGCGTTTTGTTCGCTTAACCATGGAAGATAGAGCAAAAAGTCATTAGACCTTTTTTGTAGTTCACTTCATTCCCCACTAACGATTAACCATCAGATCCGAGCTACAACCTACGGTTTAGACGCTACAGAGCCTCAAACAAAAATCTACAAGCGAAAATCGTCAAAATTTGACAATATTTTCGAATTTGAGAGCATGTTTAGGGTCGACCGGTAGAGATGCAGGGAAAGTATAATGTGCCCATTCTGTAGATGATAAAATTTGCTAAAACCCCTTAAAAATTAGATTTGAGCTACTACCAACGGTTTAGTCACTAGACGGCTCACGAAAGCAAAAAACTACACCAGTTGTTTAAACCCATTTCAACGGTCTTTATAATTTTTTTGAGGGGCGTTTAAAATTAAAAATTCCCGGTTTTCAGACTTTTCCTCCGGGGTTCATATTGTGAAAGGTACCTGCGTGCCAAATTTTCAAGTTTTCCAGCGACTTCGTAGAACTATGTTAGAATTTGTATCTATCCATCAGTCAGTGAAGTGAGTTACACATGCGGCTGTATAAGTATTTTAGACTCGCCTTCGGCTCGCTGGGGGCTACGCCCCCAGGCCCCCAAAGTAAACGCTTGCAAATTCGGGATAAGCGGAATTTCGGTGACTTGGTTACAGTACCGGACCATTAAGTAAAATGACAAGGGATTTATAAAATTGACCTTTTTCATAGATTTGTTTTCCGGATTCCGTAAAAACTTTTGACTTTGAGGGCATTTTTGCGGTTAAAAACCC
>NW_025785335.1:0-25111 GCF_021130785.1 Homalodisca vitripennis
ATTTAAAGACGGTATCAACTGTTGTTGAGAATATAAACCGGCAATTCACTGAAATTCATCTTTGTTGCACTGTGTGTATTGCTAGAAATTGTAGACGAGCTTGGTGAGTTCATGTTGTTTATTTAGTAGGAACATGTTTTTTATTTAAAGTATGGTTTTTTTAGTTTAAAAATGTTTTAAATTGATTTAAATTTTATTAAGATTTTCGTAGATTTTCCTTTTATTTGTTAGCAGACAGATTTGGACAACATTTTACAAAGCCACAGCTTAAGAAAGTAGATAGCAAACAGCTATAGATTTGGGTTATAATTTTTCATTCCACAGAGTCAAGATAGTAATGTTACCGATCGCTTTTGGAGGCACGAACGGACCTCTGTAGATTCGGTCTAATTTTTTCATTGAGATTTGCTGTGTTATTTCTCAGCTTACACCTTTATGCGTACCATTGACCAGTATTTTTACATTGACTTTTCGGTCGGCTCCGAAAGTGCGCCCAGGAACCCCATATTAATATCTACTTCAATATATATATAAATTTATTTTTTAAAGTTATTTTTTTATGTTTTGTTGGTCGTATAAATTAACCCTTTTTGAGGGCCTGCGTTTGTGTGGCGGAGGTATTGCAGCCAGTGCCAGTCATTTGGTGACAGGCCCATTTCCCTCTGCTGCCAAGCACCTATTTTTATGTTTACTGCAGTTATTTTTACTAAAAAAATTAACACCTTCACTTAAATATTAACATAAATGGGACAACTTTTTTGCTTTGATTATTTAGGGCAAGAGATACAAAGCTTACAAATTGGGTATATATACATTTTGACCATAAATAAAAAAAAAAAAACTATTTATATTATGTATAAGCAAAAATACAAAAAAACCCCAAAAAAAAACACCATTTTTTTGTTTAAGATACAAAAAGTATTTATTTATTTTTTGTTTTATGAGTTTTTATGTTGCCTATTTTATGTTCCCTATGATAGTTGGAATACATTGTACCAAGTTTCATAAAAATAACACTTTATTTATACACTGAGTTTCTGAATTTTTTTTATATATAGCTGCAAAATGCTGAAGAATCTGCCCCAGCATGCACGCTTACTCTTGTTCATGGATAATATATTTTTTAGTTTTAAGAAATTAAATCAAGGTAGATTATACAACTGTTTATTTATCTTATTATGAACAGTGCATAAATTAATTACGGTTGGGCTTATTTCTTTAGGCAACTCCTCCCCCCCTACATCCTCCCTATTAATACTTAAAATTTTTTCAGATGAAATAACTGCGTGATTGTTGTTATTCATAAGAATAAATTAATGTATTTTAGCGGTCAGGATTCCGGTTTTATGCCCCCCAACGCTTTTTACCTTTATCTTTTTTTCTATGAACTTAGAACGTTTATAAAACGATGTAGTTGTGTAACAAGAACTATACATTCCCATCAATCTCTCAACTAGCATTTCCAGGTATTGCGATTCGGTATTGTTTGTCGCTGTTATCTCATCTTTCTCGTGAATCCCGATTACGGGCCAGGACCGCGCGCGGCATAACATGACTTATTTATGTTTAGGCTTAGTTTAGTTTTTTAAATTAGCGTTGGTGGGGCATAATGTTAGTTTTGTTACTCAACTACCATAGTGTTATAACGTTCTAAGTTCATTGAAAATAAAAGTTTTAAGCGTTGGGGCATATAAACAAAATCTGGACATTATTCTTGTTCCGCCTTTGTCCGTTTAAGGGGGTCGGGTCGGCGATCTGTTCCTTTTACTCATTTCGGCAAAAAACTTTACCTTATTCAATAATGAAAGTTTGATACTGATGTTTTATAACAGGTAGAGAAACTTTTTTAAATACATTAATCAAAATGTCAACACAGCCATAATAGACAGCTAGCAAATTAAAACAAAATGAACGTAAACAAAAACGGCTGCAGCGTGACAACAGGAGGTTCGCGCCACAGGCTTCTAGTTATCAGCTACATAATATATTTTGTATACTATTATATACATAACTAACACTACTTGAACTTATGTCGTACAATTTCTTGGGCTGTAATTTGAATTCGTTTTCCGATATTATACGTCATAATATTTAGCAAACAGGTATGACCAATATTGGACCCAAGGCCGATCTAGTCGGACCCTTTGGCAATTTTCGTCAATACCATCGGGACGTTTACATCGGCCCTTGGCACTATCGCTGGAAAACGATTTGTTTGCTAGGACGATTAAAATCGGCCCTTGGCACTCAAAGGGTTATTACGCAAGTAATAAGTAACATTTGTTTCTTTGAAAATTTTTATTTTTATTATTTTTACTGAATGCATCTATAAGTGAAATGTGATGATTGTCAGCGTCTAACCACAATCTGGGGGATGTGCAACAACACTAATAATAAATAAAACCAATTTAAGTTTTTTTTTATTATAGAATTTATATTTATGATAAACAAGTTACCTAGCTAATATAGTGCTGGTAATAGTCACGTTAATTTTATTACTAGACTTACATACCTGAATATACAATATACAAGAAATCAAGATACAAAAGGTACAAGGAATACAAGGCACTAACGAAAGTTTAATAATATTGGGCCTATCAGTTAATTGATTGAAATTAGTTTGTTTTTTTAAATAAAAATAATGCTACACTATAATCTACAGTTTATTATAGCTAGGCATAATAGTGTAATTGTTATATCGATGTGAAAACATTTCATGGAATAACTTAATACAATGAATACCAAGGTTTAAAAATAATTTGTCTTGGGGGTGGTTGACCTTAGTAAAATAAAAAATAGTGACCAAGTCGATGAATGTGGAACCTGTCGTACACACCTAAATATAACTATGGATTATTTTATCAAGTCATTCATGTTAAGTGTTGACAACCAGCACAAACTCTAGAGATCATGTCGGACGATAGGCGTAAATAGTCGGGTAGCTGTGTTAGAAGGTAGCGTGAGAATAAGTTCACAAACAAATCTAAAACATGTGACAGAGTAGCTGATTGTGAGTCATCCCCAGTCCACAACTTACTAGCAACAGCTGCAGTCCACTGATCCGATAAAGTTTCCTCGAGGGCTCATTAAAAACTTAAAATAAATTCTTGTACTTTGATATTGGTGACTCCTTTGCCAGATGTTATGGACTGAGCCAACACTCGGCACTAACTGTAGTCATAACATCTAAAACAACCAAAAGAAGTTACCTATTTACACAATCTAGTGGAATTTTTGTGGAAGCACAGGCTATAATATGATTTTATATCTGTGTTCTGAGATACCAAAGATATTCATAATTCAAAGTCTTTATTTGTAAGTACCGGCTAACGCTTTATTAGGCAAGCAATAGGGACATTGGTCATACTAATTAACTAAATTATACTATGCAGTATACAAATTGTCATAACTACCATATAATGATATAAAAAAAAATTCTTCAATAGGAATACTGGTGCAGTCCTCACCAAAAAAACTTGTAATTTATTGTTTTTGAATACATTCAACCCCCCACTAAGCTATATGTTTTTACATATTCAGGTAAAACTATTATTACAATTTTAATTATGCTATATATTTATCGACTGTTTATCACTTTTTGGAGTCGGGTACTTGGTAAAATTTAAGATTATACACAGTTCCTAGTGTAGTGGCTATGGATACACAATTGCGATCTCAACAACAATTCAAGGATACATTGTTTATTTTATAACATATAACTAAAATTACACAATATATTACAAGCTAGGTATAGTTTAAAAATCTTAAAACTTAATAAAATATGGCTTAACAACTTTCTATCTGACTTATACCAGCCCATAACTCGATTTGCCCTTTTTTGGCAATTAAAAATACATCGTTTTAGCTCCTAGGACTATTTCACACCATAGGCACAATAATATGCCATTAGTTCAACGTAGTTGGACAATTAAAAAACTGCAAAATTGGCAGCCCCGCCCATACGCAAACAATCAGATTCTACATTATACTTAAGCTTTTAAACAATATAAGTATAACACTCCTAGATAGTTTAGTAATTAGCTGCTCCTGGCTATGATATATGCCAACTAAGTTTTGTGTCCAGATGAATATACCGGAGGCCAACTTGGACATGCTGATTGGACTAACTCTCCATCTATCTTTCCTTAATGGTTTAAGATGATTTTGTTCTGACTTTATCCAATTCATTTAACAGTCAATTAATACTCATTTGCTGAGAAACCAGGTCACTCAGCTTTCTTTCCACTAATAATAGAGCAGGAATTCATGTTTTTCACATTAATCCAGAGACGTAAAACTTTAAACCAGTGTCTGATGTATCATCATGCGAAGAGGACAGGACTCATGAGGGAGGGATTGGATGGGAAGATCATTAATTTCATAATGCACTAAATAGGAGTGGCCCCAAAAAACAGACCCTTGGGGATACACCTCTATACCACTTCCCGCATACGAGACACCTGTATCCCCCATTACAAACCACCTGTTTTCTGTTCACAAGGTTACGAACGTTTAATAAGGTTTATATTTCTTTGCCCATTACACCATTACTTAGAGAGCTTCTTTTAAGCAGTATTTTTATGGCGTGAGTATAATAATCAAAAAGCTTTTCTTAAATCTAACAGAGTCAAAAGCCAAGAAAGAATTTTTTTCAAAAGACCTTAAGGAACTTCAGTAAACAACCTTTTCAACTGCATCCAATTGGTAGACACCTTACCAGCTAAAAAATACAACCAAAATTGTGCATTCGTTTAAAGTAATCGATTTTTTAGAAAAAAAAAGAATATAGTCCTTCTTTTGAAATTTGAAAGTGCTCCTATAATAATTTTAGAAAAAATTGAGTTACCAGAGCAATTGGTCTAAAATTGAGCAAGTTCATCTACATATCTTCTTCTTTTGAACTGGGATTAACTTTAGTAAACTTTTTTTTTTAAACTTTCAGGAAATATTCCTTGATCACTAAAAATTTTATTTTCTATTAGATATGTAACTGGGAGATACAATTGCGTTGCGCATTATACAGCTTTAATTCATTCTTGTTTTGAGAGACCATAGTTTCTAGTCCTGTCACTAGTAAGGGTAAGTTGCTTTCGCTATAAGGTTTAGAGATAGTGTTTCGGTGATAGTTGATGGCAGTTATCAATGCTCTGTTAACACTGTTTTCTCTGCTCCTGCTGATCGGCTGGATGTACACAGGTGTGCCTCGTTGCTAGCATTGGGACTTTGGGGGATATTAGATTTTATCTTCGTTCGACACTTATTCATATATGTCTAATATGAGCATATGCTTCACAGATTTGCCACTACCAGTTTTGGACCATCCTTAGACATCAGATTCACCGTACCACATAGTGGGGGTGGGGTTGAGCCTAGCTCAGGCTAGTCGATCTACCGTTCCGCCCGCTCTTAATGCCACCCCCTCCCGCTACCCCCACCTAGCCTTCTATAACACCCTCGCATTACCTAGAACTACGCCTCTTTACAAATGTAGTCATTAAATGTATCTGGTGATTGAAATTGAAAGTACAGGATTGCATGTTTTCTTTTACACCAAATCTCCGTCCTTAATTACCGTGTCCAATAAAAGCAGGTTTTTGACACTTGTTTGTTGCATTATTAATCAGGTTTTCATTATAATTATACTTAGCCCTACCTGATAAGATTTCTTATAAGTTGCGCCTACAATTTTAAATAACAATTTTTGTTTCTAGTATCCCTCTTAGTGATGACTTATATGTCTGATCCTTATTTGTACAAATTTAATTCATAGTATTCCTAAGCCCTATTCTAGTTTAGCGCAGGTTGGTAAGTTGGGTGTTAAGAGACGGTTCTTGAAGGTCTTTATTATTTGTCTTTCTTGCTTCTATCATTTAGAAGTTAAATAATTTACTTCTTTTCATTTTTTTTGACTAGAGAGCGAGGACAATAAATATTAAAGCCTTAGTACATTTACAATATCCATAAAGAATGATTTAATCTGCTGTTAGAACACACATTTTAAGGATACTCTTTAGCACTTAATTCAACGTGAGATATTTCATGGCACCTTGTGGTCGTGGATGTGTTTACAGTGGTATGAATGGCTTAGTATTACCTTTTAAGATGTATATACTCTCATGGAGAAATAAATGTCTGATGGCCAGGTATTAAACAAAATAGTGCTTATTTTAGTTTTTTCACCCTTTCAGAGAGTATTACGTAGACCAGTATTTCAACAGTAACCATACCTCATACATCATTAAAATTCACTTCTTAGAAGTAAAAAATGTTTTTTATTAAAATTAAATTTGGGCCCCAAAACATGTTTTATTAAGTATATAAAAAAATCAACATTTATATTACACTATTAGTGATTACTACGAGGGGTGTGTTCGTAAAAGAATAACAGCGAACTTCTTCTAGTTTTCTAGGTTTAGAGTACAATTGTCAAGATTGTCTAACTTTTTTTTTAATTTATGTTGGTTATTCATTGCTCCTGAAGTATAATAAAACTTCCCAGCTATGTAGTCCATTGTTTAATTTTTCAGTACCATGCGCGGTAGGCCATAATGTTAGATGAGTTTATGAAATCAAAGTAATTTTCATCTTGTTAAAAAAAAAATGGAATCCAAAAGAATTTGTATCCGAGTGTTATTAAACGTTTCAAAGATGGCCGTGAAGACACTGAAGACGACAATGGTGCCTGGCTTTGAGACATTGGGTGGCTGGTGACGTGGTGTTGCACCTGGCGTGTTAGGAGGCCATACGTTCAGTCTATGTTTTTTTGAGTTGGCGCCAGCGGTTGCTGTTCCTTTTGTCGGTGTAAGGAGAGAACAAACGGATTGCGGAAACGGCTGTTAAAGTCGAGAAAACTGTTAGCCGAAGCAAGAAATTCGGTCAGGGTTAAAGAAGAACAAAGGGGATGGCCACATTAAAGAGCGTTTTTAAAGTCGCAGAAAAGCTGTGATTTTAGTGTTCCATATTATGTAGTGAAATGAGTGATTAGATTACTAAAAATTATGAAGTTACACATTTATTGTTGTTTTTTTTTTTTGTCTTGTAATTGAAAATAATGGGTCTAAGAGCCAATAAATTTATTCTATATTGATCGGCTGATCAATTTAGTATCGGAAATAAGAGTTTAGCAAGCATAGACAGCTGTTGGTAGGCGCCCCAGAAGGGCTTGTATACCGTGACGGAACAGGTTGTATTACCCTGTGACATCGAAGTCTGTTTCGGCTCACGTTGCCATACTGGCAATGATCCACACATCACGATCGGCAAGTTATATCGACTAGCACGGTCCCACACCTCATCAAAGTCTTGGTAGCGTTGCAAGTCCATCCTCCCTCCGTACACACTGAAACATCATGCTTTAAGAAATTGTCCACAGAGAACCACAAATATGTCATAGACAGCAAAACATAAAGGTTACTGATTTAAAGGGGATAACATGTCATAGATTAATTTAAGGTAATTATCCGTTGTGATAAAGGAGAATTTAGTAGGATAGATAAAGAAGGGCAATAAAGGGGGTTCTAAGTTTCGAGGAACAAGAGGTACCCTCCATTTTATGAATAGGTTTGTAGTTGGTTGGCAGAGAGGAGCAAGGACGGATGTGCCACCTAGAGTTAGTTAATTTTTGTCTGGAAGATGCGTGGGGTTGGTGAGTGTATGGAGGGTAGTTGGGGGGTTAAGTGATCGCGTTCGCGCGATACTGTAAGAAATGGGAGTAGAGAGAGGGGTGAGTGGGAAATGGAATAGTTTGGCGCTTTATAAGGTAACATCATTTTCGAATCGTCAGTCCCGCTATATCAAACAGAGGACTGGTGTACGACGGTGATCGGCTCAAAAAGATTATTTGTAAGGTGAGGATAGATAATACAGTGTGGGAACCTCAATACCTTCAAATTACTCTTTAACGGCGGTAAATTTCTTCAATAACTTTAAATTTTTACCAATAACCACTTAAAGAAAAACCAACTAAATCTAAATCATGTACAAACATTATTCGTACGGAGTAACTCAACAATTAATTTAATGAACTAAATCTGCATTTATCTGTGAAAATTCGATTATCAGAGATCTATCCTTTATTACCCTACATTAAACACTTATTGTACAAGTACTTGGCGATGAGTCATATACATTTATACAACATCAATCAAATAATATAACATAATTTTGAACAATTAAAATGCATTTATTACACTCCTTTAAACCACGTGTATATAAGAGCTTGGAAAAATAAGCAACTTCTTTACAAACTTCTTTTCCAACATATTGATTGTTTATTTCCATCTTCCTGGAGGTAGTCGGGTCAGGGTGTTTGAAAATACTAACGGATTTTTTTATACGAAACATTTGGTGTTTTGTAAAAATATATAGTTTTTCATCGATGTGGGAAATGTTTAAATTTGTTTTTGGTCCCTAATTCTGATATTATAGATTGGTGCCGCTCCAAGAAAGGGCTGGTGATATGAAAAAGTCCAGTGGTTCTTGTTTAAAGTAAAAAGCAGGGTATGAAAATGCTTAATTCTGAGGGAAGGTAAGGAATTTTAATGAGAGTGTATGCAATTAACTTGTTTGGTAGGTAGAGAAATCCCTTGTAGGGTTTCGGAGGATGAGATAAGTTACTATCTAGTTGTTTTATTTGTTTTTGTTTCAAAAGATTTAAAAAAATTCTTGTTTGATTTATAAATTATTTTCAGAACCCCCAATACACCAGTGGTGCCTCAGCATTAGAGTGAGAATATTGTGGTGGATAATGAAAATATGAGAGGTGCAACATGTGGTACCGCGTTACGTGAAGTCTGTAGGTTCAATATGTATAGTAGTTGGATTTTTTAACCTCTATGATCCGTCAAACAAAACTCTTTTAAATATTGATCTACACATAGCTCGATATATGGCAAGCGTCTCTATAACTCTCTAAATTTTATTTTGGGGAACGTCTGGGTGGTGAGAAAAGAATTGCACCTTGTAAATTAGTATGACTATCGGAATTGTCCACTATTAAATATCTAGGGTATTATAACGTAGATTATTAGCTTTGTTAGTTGTATGCTGGACCGTAGATTGGTTAGGGAATCTGCTGTGAACTGTGGACGACTTCAACACACAGTTACTACCAACCTATTGCTCGTAATAAAACAAAAAGGGGACCCACTGTAGGACCATGTCTGGCTGACGTGAAACACCATAGTGCTGAGCTTGAATATACTTCAGCTATGTCCGGTAGTTACAGTCTATACAATCAGCAGGCGTTTTCCAATCCTCTTACCCTGCTCGGGCCCAACTCTCCTATCACAGTGGAATAAAGGCAACACCACAGACTTCAAGAGTTACTGTGTTAGACATCTCTACAAGGAATACAACTTTAAAACGTTACTTCTCTTCTCAAAAATACAATAGATATACAAAATACTTGTGTTTTGTTTTTTTATTAAGTGCTATTTGGTTTTAGAGGATAGTATCGCATGGGACGTTAAACAGACGTCCACATTGCACAAGTAACTCCGTTTGTGATTAAGGTGTGAGTTCAATTCCTCGCTAGTTTTGAATGGATGCGTATGCGACTGTCTTCTCTGTATTGATCTAAATTAGGACGCGTTAGCTCCTGACACTTATTGTCTGTGTAACCAATGCATCTGATATGGATTTGTTTATTGTAATACCTAGGATTTTGGAGGTTTATGTTGCTTAGAGCTAGGTTGGACTCGTCATTACTCTGTGGTGGATGACCATCGATAGAGTGTCTGTCGGAGTTGAGAGGTTTGTGTGAGGGAAAAAGCTAATCAGAAAGACATTCAGTTTCTCGAAAACATTAGTTGTTAATGATTTCCTATGTTTATTTGCATTCACATCGATCGGCCCAAAATAATCTAGGAAAAATCACAGTTCCCTTTCAGATTGAAACCTGTTTTTAAAAGTTTTGGTACTCCTATTACGCGAATATATGAGCGGTCCTCCATTGCCTTCTAACGAAATATATTGTGTTTTTTGTTTTCTTTAAACATAGTAATGCTTTTTCATGAAAATATGGTTTATTGGGGTTTTTAATCTATGCTTACGTCTCGTATTGCCGCGATGTTATAGTATCACAGTTTGCCCTAAATAACTCGCCCATACAGACTTGGACTAAACTAGGCAAATTTCATCAGGTTCGTTTTACCTCTCATATACTTTGTTAAGTTGTCCTTATCACCGCGATAATTCATTATATACAGGTACAAATAACGAGAGATGGGTCTACTCAAAACCTTTTCTGTTTTCAAATGTCTCCAGAATTTTCTCACAACATAAATTTGTGTATGTTTTCTAAAAATAGTTGTTGATTATACAAAATAGAACTAATTTGAGTGGATATAGGTAAATGGAATTTTAAATGAGGGTTGATTTCTCTAAATATAAAACTGTTTTGTAAGAATCCATAGGTGATTGAGAACTTTTGGAGTAATTATTCTGTTGTTTTTAATTTTTTTTTTTTCCAAAATTAAAAAATGCTGTTTTGATATAATTATTTTCAGAACCCACACTTATCGCACTCGAACAGCATAAGAGAAGTATGTGGATTAGATATTATAATGGATTGAGACAGTACACGCAGTGAGTCCCCTGAGTCAATGTTTTATTATAAATTGAGTGAACTTTTACCATCTTATGACTCTAAGAATTAATCTCTTTAAATTGATCTACACAAAGTCGAATTTCACGCGTTATATCCCCTATAACTTCTTTAAATTTAACAGATAACATTTGGAAACACTTGGTAGATAAGAAACTTGTTAATATTTTTTTATATTACTTTATATACCGAATTCTATACACACTCTTCATATTTAGTTCTGCTGACCTCCTGTAGGAGTATATTCGACTCCACATAAAGTAGATACATACCACCCATGCCGTTACAGACACTGAACAGCGGCCTGTAAGCTGTGAGTGAACTACCATGTAGTGTCCATCACCACTTAACAAAGATACTATTCTCCGTACAAATTTTCGAAACACTTCAATTTATTCTATATTTCAGAATAATCCTACTTTTAGTTTATCAACGAAAAAAGCGGCCCTTTTATCGTATATTGTCTAATTATAGTACTTTCCTTGGCAGCTTGAATGAAATCAGCTAGTCGGTTAGTACAGTATACCATATCAGCAGGTTATTCCTATACTCTACCTGCCCCTCGGACCACTCTCCTATCACAGGAAAAGGCAGTTCAGACTTCAAGAGTTACTGTGTTAGTGACATCTACCATGAATACAACTTTTTCAAACGTACTTTTTCTCTTCTCAAAAATACAATAGATCGACTATCTATATAAAATACTTGTGTTTTGTTTTTATTAATTACTTCAACATATGACAACTGTCTCTAAGTGTGTACGTTAACAAATCCTTATTCCATATACAGTTTGTCATAATTTAATTAATAACTCTTCTCTTAATTTTATGGTTTAACTATTATAATTATTCTTCATTCGTATTGTGGATCATAGCACTCAAGAAATGACATGATTTTCTCTTTCCGACATAGAGTCTCAACTTTTAGCATCTGTGCATGTTTTGTAGAGATAGTCATGCATGTGCGAGTTAAAAACACACCACGCAATCCCGTTGTGATTCCTGACTGTATTTTTGTTAGTGATTACGTCAATGCTAATTTGCGAAATAAAAAGTGTATTTGTGTTGATAGTGGTTGAAAGACCATTAGATTTATTAGTTATGTGTTAGGCTATTGGTTATCATGTGATTGAGTAGTTATTGAAAGATGAGGCACATTCAAGACTGTGTGATCTCGAACTCCCATACGTGTTAATTGAATTTTACTTGTATCATTCAACGGATTGGCAAGATATATGGCTCAGAAAGAGAAAAAATCGTTTGTCGATCCAGTTCTTCGATATGACGCTTATATTATCCTTCGTATTATTAAAAGTGTAACCCTTTTACGGATAGAAGAGTTGCCCACCTTCCTCACCTTGGCTTCAAATCGGATAAAAAAAATAATGGTGTTTTTTAAACATAGTAATGTTATTCATGGAAAATGCGGATTTTTATTGGGCGGTTATTTCATACTTGATCTCGTTATTGATCGACCATTATGTACAACACAGTTTGCCTTCATCATTTAATGATAAACTGCCATCCACAGGCTTGACTTAAACTAGGCAAATGTCATTCAGGGCGGTTCCGTTACTCATCTATTATTACGTTTTTAATGGGTCTGTGGCCGTTACGCATCATATATACAGACAAATACACATATGATGGGGGCTCTCACTCAAAACACTGTGTTTTTTCAAATTGATCTCAGTTTGTTCTTAGAGATCAAAATCAATGTTTGGGTTGTATGTTTCTAAATAGATTTTTTATACAAATAGATTAGAAACCATAAAATAAATTAAATACCGTTTTTTGAGGGCTAATTCGCGAGTGTTACATTTGCGTGTTTAACTGCCCTAATTAACTGGATTTACCACAAATAGTATGCAATCAAGAGTTCTTTGCAACTTAATGTTAACCTATGTAGAATATAAGATTATAGGAAATATACATTAATTGTAAATGGATGTCTAGAAAATTATTATGTATTTGTGGTTTAGAACTTACAAAAGTCATGATAATTTGTATAAATTTATGTTTCATCTATCCCTGTTACATCAGATGTTTTCACTTTATAATGAAAAGTAAGGAATCAATATGTTCTAGAATGATCTCAGTATTTGGTTTGTGCATTAATCGGGCCTGCTATCTCAAGAGTTCTTGTTTGCTTGATGGCCATGGAATAGGGTGTACTTATTTGGATTCAGATTTCAGCTCTTCTCATACATTCATCGCAACTAGTTTTAATATTTGATTGAATATCATAAAACTCCATTATATAAGCCTTATATTTTTAAAGCACTCTTCTGTTGGTATCAGAATCAAGTTAAAATAGCCCCTGATATCAAATGTATCCAAGATTGAATTGTCATAATCTATCCCTGGTTTAAAACCGGCAAAACATTCTCCAGGGTAATCATAAAAAAATGCTGTACACTATTTAGTTGATTCCACGGATCATTAGTTTTCAGAGCGAGTTCGGTGGATCTGGAAAAGGATGCATTTCCATCATAAGACATTCGATTGTTTCCAAAGCCTCATCAATAGGTGTTGGTGGGTTAGTTTATGTTCAACCGTCTTGGTTATTCAGGTTTTGGTTGACAAAAGGATGTATCTTGTGTGGGTTATACACCAATATATGAAGAAATGCAATTCTGTTTCACAGAGATTACTTTGAAGTTGGTCAAAGTAAATTACCCATTGATCCTGCTTTAGCATTTTGATAAGGTATGGACAACCAGCCTCAATGGTTTCGACACTGGAAACCAGCTAGAACCCCTTCTCCTTTTGAGGTGTATGCTCTATGAGATGGTGAGAGACAAACTCTTAATGGTTAGATGGTGGTGGTTTTCATTGATTTATACTAGGCTCTTCGGTGAAATATTTTTTGGGGTATGTTTTTTGTCTCTTTATAGAGATTAAAACAATAGAATTAGTTCTGAGAGTTTTCACGTATCGACCAAAGAGACCGCAACACACTGTGTTGTTCAGTGTTAAACGTCAGCTAGTTTCAATCGACATTTGGATGTGACCATGAGTTAGCTGAAGGTGGATCTACTAGATAAAATATATAGTTCATCACTTTGCCTTTAGTTTTAATACTACATAATCTAACTATCCAATCACGAAAACGGAGCTGTGATTCGAGGAGCACAATCATTTATCTATAAGACTCCACAAACTAAAACTAAGCTTCGGCCATGCAACAAGTTGTGAGGGGAAACAAGTGTTTACAATGTCGGTGCCAGTGGTGGGTGGGTTTTTTTGGCCTATCGAGAGATTGGGTTTGTAGCAGTTAGAATGGGGAACTCTAGTCATATGTTGGTTGTAATGATTTTTTTGGTACTCTGATGATTTTATGGAGATGCTCGTCTTCGTTCACATAACACTGGCCCATTGCTGCCAAAACCGATAGAAGTCTCTCAGCAAGTGGCGGAATAGTAAAGTGTAAAGACACCAGCTGTTGCGCGCTGTAGTCTGCTGACCAGGATCATTTAAATTTGTCATCCTGCACACCGTCAAGTTTCCTGAGTAGCATTCCTGTGTACTCATCTTGAGTCACTAATTGCTGTGAACAACTGTTCTGGAACAGGCATGAACACACCCCTATTTTTATGTTACGGAGTTTACTGTGTAATTCGCATATATCCCTCTACTGGTTTTCATTCATTCAAACAGATTGTCGTATTAGAGTATGCATAAACTGGACATTATTTTGGGTTTTGTAATAAAAATGGCCGTACCCAAAAATAAAAATAAAAAAAAAAACACCGGAATAGTAAAAGTTGTTGCATGCTATCTTACCGGAAAAACTATTATCGGAAGAACTGGGATGATAATGCTCAGCCCCATAATACGCCGAACTCTCAAGGCACTGTTTTTTAGGGGGGTTGGAACACTGTTATATTTTAGCGGCCACTGAGCACATCACAATCTAACAAAATGATCGTCTTTTTTACCAAATTGTCTGTTCTTCACCGAAGAGTTCAAGAGTTGGAGCAAAAATTTTTCATTTGGAGGACCCTCTCATTTTTGGTGACCAATTAAAACTTAAACACTAGACAAACTATTTCTGTTTATATCCACCGGGTTCCTCTGACGGAGCATTTTTGGCACTGCTATATGTAGCGCGCTTACAGCTGCGTTAGACCCGCTCAGTTTATTATAATCTTGGGGCAGAGAAATCCTTGAGGACCAATAATTACTCTGATTTGTGGGCGATCTTTTCATAATGCGTCCAATGGGATTTGTTACGTGTTTGGGGGCTTGCCCACGGACACATGCATGTAAAGGACCTTACGGCGTAATAACTACCAAGTACCAAACTCTATTACACTGGATAGGCTAGGTTACTGGGGTTGAAGTTGGGTCAGGCATAGTGGGCTTTTGAAATAAGCCATGGCGGGTCTTATCATTTATTCTAACTTAGGAGTATTCATCATTCAGGAAGTTTCCAACAGGACCAATCGCTTTCTATGTTTGTTTATATTTAATTACGCGAAAGTTTTGAGATTGAGGACTTAATTTACGAGTGCGTCTTGAATTCTGGTAGATGGAGGACTAAATTTATTTCTTGATTTATCCATAAGTTTCTTAGAAAACGCAAAATATTCTTTTGAGGATTTTTCCCCCGGTTCTATAGGAAGGGATTGCCCTGTTTGACCACCCGGTTTATGCCGGGCGGCCACGTGGTTACCCTGGAGTCATATCCTTTACCTTCTACTTTTATGTGATATAAATAATAGATTATGATAAAATGGGCTTCCAGAACATATTCAATTTATGTAAAAGATCAATGGATATATACTTGTATTAATTGTAATACTCACATTAAAAAAAAAATTAAACCACTTTATTTACGACAAAAGACATTTAGAGGTATAAACTTAAATATATTTGTATAGAAACATATGTTTGTACAACTATAAAAAACACAATGTAAAAACAAAAATTAACAATTGTCTGTTAGTTTACTGCTGAGCAGCTGACATGCAAATATTAGCTGCTCAGCAGTAAACGCAGGTTTAGGACCAGCAGATACGCTGGTATTGAAGAAAAATAGACATAAACACAAAAAACTACGACCTTCAAGTCAAATATTACTTAAAAATCACAATATTTTGTTACTACACATATCAGAATACAGATTTTTATTTTTTTTTTTAACCAACAAGAAGGTGTTTTATCAATTGGTTAGTTTTTTTATACCCAAGCAGCTTTCATCCCTAGCATAGACGCAACAAACTTTTAGCGATGCACGAACTTCGACAATGAAAATACAAATATTTGGAAGAAAGGTAATCTTGTCCTTTTTCCAAAACCCTTACTTTCAAACAATGCCCACTTCATTTATTTTGTCTTCACTGACCCCAGACCATGGATAATTACTATGATCTCATTACATCCTGGTAACATTGAAATTAACATTACAGTCTTGGTTCCCAAAACCAAAACTCGTTTATTATCAATAATTAATATACTGATCAGTATACATTGATTTTTACGTTCAATATTAATTATTGTAGATTTTATATTTACCAAAAAAAATTAAACACATATTTTTAAATTTATAAATTTAAAATTGAAATATTTAAAATAATTAAATTAAATATTTGTATTAAATTGAGTAAAAATAAGCTTATAAAGATTTTTAAATTAAATTATTATGGCTGAAAATCAGGCATTAATTATTAAATTGTCACACAAACCTGGTAGAAGTTTTCCATTGACATTGGAGAGAGCATGATGAATGACAAACCTGACGTCTGGTTTGTCTATTCCCAGTCCAAAAGCTATCGTAGCAACCACTGCCTGATATTCTCCTGTCAGCCACTTGCGATGGATCTTACTGCGCAGTTGCAGCATCCAGTGTCGCGTGGTAACCACTCACACGCAGCCCACGCTGTCTACAACACCACATAATGTACAAGAACCAAAGTGAAAGTCTAGAGTAATTTTGATCTTACTGCTAGTTCCAAAAAGACACATGCAATTTATTAGCGATTACATGATTCTGTGTTTCCAAATCCTTGATGGCGGTGGACTTCATTCATAGCAGATTAATAACCTGGAAGACTGAAGTGTTGGATCATCAGCTATGAGCATTGCTTGTATATCTTAAGACAGTGAGACTACTAACTATCTATAGTTAATGGCTATCAAGTTGAGACTTGTAACAGGTCTCACTATTGGAGTGTACTGGCTACTAAGTAATATATTAGTATTTATTTTTCGAAGTGCCCAGTTGTCCAATTTTTGGAGACATGGGCACATACAATCAGAGTATTAGCATATTCAACCCACACAAATCAAACTGTTAGAAAACTTTACAGGTTGGCTATTTTCTGGAAATTCCCTGTTTCCACATTATCAAAGCAATTGAAATTTATCAGTTAAAGTGGAAATTTTCTGAACACATAAGAAGAGCTTTGAACAAATTAAAAACAATGCTACAAAAAATGAAAAACTGCTTAGGAGTAAAGTGTGTTCAATCAGAAGGTTTGTTGAACACTCCAAAACTAGTTAACTTGTTAATTTGTGTGATAATTCCAGCTTGGATACTTTTTTAAATAAATCTTGCACATAATTCTATAAAATTGATGCCTAACAACAAGTAACAAACCTGAGCTGGGTCTCTGAGTTCGTCACAATCTTTAATGGAGGTGGTGTAGATGATGCTGACTGATTGGCGAACCTGTGCTTCAGCAGGTCTGCCAACTGGTCCACACACCTCACTCATAGCACTAGGCTTGGGTCTCATGCTGAAAAATTTTGTTTACATTATTATGTTTACGTATAGTGGTTTTTACATATGATTTTTGTATGATACAATTTTCAATTTCGTGGAATTTCGAGGATATCAACCCTATAATCCACAGATTTCATCTGATGGATGATGAATGGCATTATATTTTAACCACCCTCATGCAGGGTAGATCTGTTGGCCTCCACCACTCCAATATCTTTAACTGCAAAGAATTCCAACATAAAATGGTTTTTGCTTGAATAATTTTGTCTTATGAATTGGGATTGGAAGCAAGATATCTATGTCTTATATAATAATTTTGGGGAATAAATGTTTCTAATGCTAAAGGATTGTTTGGATGTATATATATAAAGTTCAAAGCTAATTTTTTTCTTATAAAATATGCTATAAGAGGTAAACACAAAAAAATATAAAACAGGGCATTTTTAGTTGAAACTAGCATATTTATTGGCAAAAACCTAAAAATAACTATTTACCATGAACTGGTTAATGTTGACTACTAAATTCTAAAGGACACTTTTCAGTTAGTTACCACATCGCTTCATATAAACTGAAATAAAATATATAAAACTTATTAGTTTCACTTATTTGGCGTCGTCAGCCTTTTTATTTTCTACGGTTTCTAGTAGATTAGTATTGGCGGTCTAGTCAGTCTTATAGTATGCATTTCATGATCGGACAATACTTGGTCTACATTTATCGTGTTATAAACAATTATTGTATATAATTCAAGCAATCTGTGAACAGGGTTTTCTGTTTGTAAACTCGGGTTTGTTTTTCGGGGCCATCTTCCCTCTACTAAGAAAGATCTTTATTTTGATATGGATGCCTCACCACCAACCATCATGCTTACTATTTAAGATGTTGTTCTTCTTGTAGACCATGGGGGTGGGGCAACATCCCCGGTTTGTTTGTTTTGAAGAAGTAGCAGCGTCACTCGGATATATGTTGGGTAGGTCACAATTTTGTAGAGCTCTTAGAATGCTTTCCAAAAATATTTAACCGACCACAACAGAGAGAAGAACTGTTAATCGTTAAACTCAAAAGTATTTTAATAGAGTTTTTGGGAACTTTGTATTTTTATCAACTTATAAGGGGGTTATTAAAAAGTGGGGGGGGGGTTCGGTGGTGGGGTACACATTCGGTGATGGTGTTTTGCATTAATGAGGTTTATAAGGGGGGGACATAATAAGACAGAAATGCGTTGATATTTGTTGGATTACAAAAAAAAAAAAATAAATAGGTATATACTTGTTAAAACTATGATGTGTGGGGTGGTAATTTTTTTTTTTTTTTGGGGTTGGGGTGATACCGGAGGGGTTTTTGTCGTGGTGGGTACTGAACACTACAACAAAAAAATTTGCTTGGTACAAAAATTGTTCAGGATGGGAAGTGTTTGGGTGTGTTTATGTGTTATTTTACTACTTATCCTCAGTAGTATTAGGTTAGGCCTACTGCATGTGGAATGTTGCTCCTTGAAACACAATTGACTTCCTTTTGTATATCCATACCATGCTTCTGTACATCAATTATAACCTTTGTCGTTGCTTGTTGCAGTCAAAACCCAGGCGATTGGGCCTACACTGTCGGGTAATTACTATTGGTTTTTTATGTATACAACCCACGGTTGAATTGTGGTTAGTCTGGCGGATCACCTAATTCGTTGTTGGGGTGGTGGTGGGTGGGTGTGGTGGGCTGCTTTTCTTATATTTGTGCATAATTTGAAAAAATAGAAAGTTGTCTAATACAGGTTTACCTCTGTAATTATATTGCTTCAGGGAACTATCCTGTACCCCCACACCTATTTTCGTGGAGGTTTGATGCACGAAAAAAATTGCCTAGTGCCAAAATTATATTGTGTTGGTCTAGGGGGCCTATTCACAAATTAATTTGTTTTGTATTTGATAAAGTAATTAGATTTTGAAATGGAAATTTCCTTCCTCTGGTTTGACTGCGAATAAATTGGAGTGTTAAAAATTCACACAAAAAATCTGATGAAGATGGTTTTTATTTTAAGTCCTGATTCAGGTAAATAATAGTCGATTTATTAAAAAGTGCTTTCGAATTAACCACGTTGGGGTCAATTTGTTTGCAGCAGACAGTGCGGGGGTGAAATAATCCTGCCCCTGTGCAGCAACACTCGTTGTGCTCTTTCTAGGTGCCATAATGCATCACGACTATTTGTTGTGTTTTTTTCCAACTAGTGATCAGGCAGAGTTTTATGCCCTCGTGGCATTCACTTATATAAGCAATTTTTTCCCGTTTTGATTCGTTTATGTTTGCTACCACTGGAACCGCAACTAATAAGCTTGCTTTAGTATTGTTTACATTTTGCCACATGCTTAAATTTTCGTCACTTCAATGTTTCGGCTTACATTCTATGTATCCATGTTCTCAATTTTTAGGTGGGTTTTAAACCGTTTATAAGTTGTTCGAATCGAAGTTTTTTTGTTCTTTCTTTTACTCCTACAGAACTAAGACAATTTGGTGTACTTCAGAAGAAGAAGACAGATACTTTGGACAGTTGGATATTGAAGATATCAAAGATACTCAAAGACTTGAACACAAAAAGTGCAATGGGACCCCAAAAGCTTTTTTTTTAAGCCTCAGTAAATGCGAATTGGTCATTGTATGGAATGTAAATAGTTTTTTTTTATATTATCATTTTAATAATAAACAATTAAAGGTTAATCAAACAGTTTTATCCCTCATCTCTCAGACAATCCTAATTCAGGAAGCATATTGTCAATAAAGTTTTTTGGTTTATACAATTCTTCTTTTAATGTATGTGATATTTTTCATTGTTGTTTTTTATTATGCTTTATAATGTAAGTAATCCAATACGAAACTGGAATTTCCATGTTAAAAAAATTACATTGTGCTGTGTTGAATAAAAAATTAGTTTGTTAGAAGAATATAAAACAAAAAAAAGTAATAAATTTTTATTGATAGTTGCTTTTGATTTGTGGGGACGGTGTTGGGTTGGGTTCACTGTACTAAAACAAGTGGTGCTTCTAAAATATATACTAAAAATGATTTACATAAAAATCTGATATTTGGAGGAAAGTAAAGAATGTATACCAAACCACTATTGCTACAGCATACCAAACAAATAAAATATATGTCCTGAAAATATTTACTAATTTATCCTGTTATCCAAACTCATTCTATTTAATAGTTGTAGTACTACACATGCATTCTTTTTCCATAATCCATTTTCAAAACATTCAGTTCCTAGTCAGGCCTAGGGTAATTGCTTCCTCGATGGGGGTTAGGTTAATCTGATAGATTTACTACGTTTCTTTGTCGGTGCTTTAATCTAAGCAATGTTTCCTATCTGTAAACCTCTTATATAATCAATCACCAAGCCTAAAACCTAGTTTAATAAAAAACTACTTCGAACATTTAATTTTTACCTTAACTATGGTTTCCCATCTATAGGGCACCTCTGCTACCATGCCAAATCTAGTTTTTTTTAAGAGCACAAAAAAAAGGCCACCACTACAGGGGTTTGTTATATGTATTGGGTGATATACATTCTTCTTATAGATACATTCTTTATTTAACCTTTAGGTTTATACTTACTCTTCCTATTATATTTTTATCTTTGGCAAATGGTTTGTTGGAACTTATTATCAAAAGAAAAATCTTGATCACTTTAATTTTAGGAGTGTTCTGTCCATAATTTATAAAACAAGATCTACTCATACACACAATTAGATCTCCAAATACCTTAGGTTAAGGCAAAAACTGGAGATACAGTTTTATATATATAATTACCATGTATATATTATATATATATATTTATATATTACCATAGGTTGTTATAAACTTTTAGTAACTATCTAGACTACCAAAACCTGATGCTATGTGTACCCATTACCTTAAGAGTAATTTTAATAAACCTTGACGGGGGAAAATGATTATCATAAATCAGGACAGCATTCCATTTTCCGTATAGAAGAGAAAAAATTGTTCTTGTCATGATGTCAGTTGACCTTTCATTTCAATATACCTATATTTTCTTAACATATATACATATTTATAGTGGTAATAAAATATGTACCAAAACATAATTGAATCGGAAAAAAAAAGAGTAAAGCGCTCTGTGGTTTGTATAATGGTTAGCACATTACACCCGGCAAGTGAGAGAGATCCGGGTTTCGACTCCCGGCGGGGCAGCAAAGAGTACTTTTTGCGGATTTTTCCATATGTTTATTGAATATTAGAATATAAGGCTATTGCCCATTTATACAATTTAACGGTAAATAAAAGTCGTTTGTTTTTGAGTACAGGTGTTTTGGGTTTCTTCCGATTCATATGTTAGTTTGCTCTTATTTAAACGCATATGTGACAGGATACGGCCACCAAAATACAAATATAATTGAATCGGAGAAAAAAGAAAAAGAAATAATAAGCGCCTTCTGTGGTTTGTAGATGGTAGCAACATTCACCCGGAAGTGAGAGCATCCGGGGGTCTCGGGACTAACGGCGGTAGGGAAAGCAAGAAGTAACTTTTTGCGATTTCAATGTTTATTGAAAATAAATTTGGCTATTGCATTTTATACATTTAACGTAAAAATAAAGTCGTTTTTGGACCAGGTGTTTGGTCTTTCCGATCATATGTTTTGTTGCTTATTTAATACGCCATATGTGAAGATTACGGCCCTAATAACAAAAATATTTGATCCGGAAAAAAAAATATAGTAGTAAGCGCTCTGTGGTGTATTGGTTAGCACATTCACCCGGCAAGTGAGAAGATTCCAGGGTTTTCGCCTCCCGGGGAGCAAAGTATTTTTGCGATTCATTGTTTATTGAAAAAAAATTAAAATAAGGGCTTATCTGCCCATTTATTACAATTTTTAACGTAAATTAAAAAGTCGTTTTGACAGGTTGTTTGGCTCTTCCGTATCATTATATTGTTAGTTTGCTTATTTAAACGCATATGTTGACAGATACGGCCCAAATAACAAAATAATTTGAATCGGAAGAAAAAAAGTAAAGCGCTCCTGTGGTTGTGTAATGGTTAGCACATTTCAACCCCGGCAATAGTGAGAGATCCGGTGTATCGGAACTTCCTACCAGGCGGAAGGTTGCAGAGCAAAGGTACTTTTTGCGATTCAATGTTTATTGAAATTAAATAAGGGGCAGGTATTGACCATTATATACAAAATTTAACGTAAATAAAAGTCGTTTTTTGACAGGTGTTTTGGTTCTTCCGATCAATTATGTTAGTTTGCTTATATTTAAATCGCATATGTGACAGATCACGGCCGCCAAATACAGAAAATAATTGAATCGGAAAAAAGTAAGCCGCTCTAGGTGGTTTGTAATGGTTAGCATCATTCACCCGGCAAGTCGAGAGATCCTGGGTTTGGGGGGACATACCCGGCGGTAGCCAAAGAGCAAAGTACTTAGTTTTGCGATTCAATGGTTTATTGAAATTAAATAGAGGCTCTGATTTGTCCAATTTATACAATTTAATCGTAAATAAAAAACGTCGTTTTGACAGGTGGTTTGGTCTTCCGATCATATGTCTAGGTTTAGCTTATTTAAACGCAAATATGTGGACAGATTACGGCCCCCCAAATACCAAAACAATAATTGAATCGGGAAAAAAAAAAGTTAAGCGCTCTGTGGGTTGTAAATGGTAGCACATTTCACCCGGAAGGGGCCAAGTGAGAGATCCGGGTTTCGACTCCCACGGCTGGAGCGGGAGAGGCCAAGTACTTTTTTGCGAATTCAATGTTTATCTGTAAATTAAAATATAAAGGCTATTGCCATTTATACAATTTAACGTAAATAATAAGTCGAATATTGACAAGGTGTCTTGGGGTTCTTCCGAATTTCATATGTTAGTTTTGCTTATTTAAACCGCATATGTGAACAGATCACGGCCCAGAAATACAAAATTATGATTGGATAAATCGGAAAAAATGTAAAGGCGGCTCTCGTGGTGTAAATGCGTTAGCACCATTCACCCGGGCAACGTGAGGTGAGGATCCAGCGGTTCGACCTCCCGGCGGAACGGAGCAAGTACTTTTTGCGGATTCAAATTGGTTTATATTGAAAAATTAAATTAAGGCTATTGCCATTTAATTTCACAACTTTAAACCGTAAATAAAAGTGCGTTTTTTTGTGGACAGAGTGTTTGGTCTTCCGATCATATGTTTTAGTTATTTGCTTATTTAAACGCATATATGTGGACAGATACGGCACTTTGAAATACAAGTTTGAATAATTGAATCGGAAAAAAAGTGAAGCGCCTCTTGTGGTGGTTAATGCGTTAGCACCATTCACCCGGCACCAATGTGAGAGAATTCCCGGTGTTCGACTCCCGGCGGAAGCAAAGTACTTTTTGCGATTCACTAATGGTTTAATTTGATAATACTTAAATAATAGGGCTATTTGCCCATTTATATCAATTATAACGTAAAAACTAAAAGTCGTTTTGACCAGGGTGGTCTTTGGGTCTTCCGATCATATGTTAGTTTGACTTTATTTTAAGAACGCAATATGTTGACAGATACGGCCAAATACAAAATAATTGAATCGGAAGAAAAGTAAGCGTCTTCTGTTGGTTTGTAATGGTTGCACATTCACCCGGCACAATGGGTGAGAGAGATCCGGGTTCGACTCCCGGCGGTTGGAAGCAAGTTGAGTAGCAGCAAGTACATTTTTGCGATTCTATAATGTTTATTGAAATTATATATATATATATATTTTATATATATATATATATATATATATATATTTACAAGGTATTTTCAGATCACAAATCTGTAGTTAAACTGTTTGATACAGAGTGATGTCAATTAAACCGTATACTCTAAATAAATCTCTCATATGACGAATGTTGCCAAAAACTGTTGTCACATTTGGTGTTTTTCTATAAAATGATTGTCATAGGTTCCAAATCACGAGAAAAATCCATATGGTAGTATAGATCATGTGATGGCTTAGTCTCGATGTTGAAGGTCTTAGGAATGCTCAACAATTTGATAAAACATGTTTGATAATATCTTAAGGTCTTGTCCAAATGACAGAGGGTAGTTTAGAAATATTTTTTACCATGGTACTTTTATACTTAAATCGTGAAGTGTAAACATGTATTATATTTTTTATTGAAAAAACAAGCCCAAAATTAAGCTTTCAAATGGTATATCATATGATCATTTTTGCAGGTTTTTTCTTACAGCACCAACATTTTTTATTTAAAAAAACTGCAATCCCATTGTCCAAAACACTTTAAATGATAACATTGGTTTGTGTGGCACATCAAATTAAACATTGTTAAAAAAGAAAACATTTTTGTATTTAAAACTTAATTAAGATCTCTTCTAGAATACATGTTATTTTAAAATGATGCAAGCAATATTATTCTTAGTAATTAATATAAAATAAATAACTAATTGCTAAGAAAAAATTATTAATCCTTGTACAGTTTATTAGTTAAATATATTTTATATAACTTTACATAACTTATATTTCAATATATTAATGCTATTAAAAATCTATTGTTATAATTTAATTACTAGGTTTACATGGTAAGTTTCGTTACAGATGTTAAAAATGTTTGCCTTATTTTTGAAATGCTCAGCACAATAAAAGTTCTAAAGCTGGCAATGGCATGCAAGGATTTCATCATCCACATATTTATGTGGTCTTGCATTTCTAATTATGTGCATTAATATTTTCTGTTTGATTTTGGGTTTTGTAGAGTACCACATGTCTTTGAAGCCCTCCCGAGATCATGCA